>NW_003852517.1:3561667-3581496 GCF_000181295.1 Otolemur garnettii
AGCAATTCTCTTGCCTCAGCCTCCCAAGTAGCTGGGACTATAGGCGCCTGCCATAATGCCCAGCTATTTTTTGTTGCAGTTGTCATTGTTATTTTTAGCTGGCCCGGGCTGGGTCCGAACCCGCCAGCATTGGTGTATGTGGCTGGCACCATAACTACTGTGCTATGGGCTCCTAGCCAATTCCTTTTCTTTTTAATTTTTTTCAGCCACAGAAGCTGTGAAAATCTTGGATCACTTTACTAAGATTTATTAATTGCTTGGTGTAAGTAGATTTATTATTGAAACGGATGATGGGACTCAGTTTGGCTCTGTAGGGGAGGTGGGGGAAATGAAAGCCAACTTTCAGAAGCAGAAGCCAGAGGAAAGAGACACAAGGATATACCACATTCAATTTTGAAAGGAAGATGCAGTGAGAATTGATGTCCCTCAGCTAAGAAAGTAAGAAAACATGAAACATCTTGAAGTGAATTTAAGTACCTAGAGCTAGAGGACTTAAATGCTAAGAAACTGAAATAATGTGCAATGTAGAGGGGTTCTCAGAGCCTCTGTCAATAATCTGTTGGAAATTACAGCAAAGGGGATAGGTGCCTGAAGGCTGAAGGTTTTAACAAAGGGGAACAGATTAGATTCTATCAACTAGAGATCAGTAAGGAAGCCTAGACATCGATTCCACTGCACATGATTGAGGGTAAGCCAACCATGGATTCCATGCACCTTGCCAGGATGGGTTGCTGCTGTGATATAATCCTGGTTAATAGGTCTTCTGGGGGTATCAGGCAAAGAAATGACATGAGAAGGAGAGTGGTTCTGTTGCTGCTGGACATTGTTGTGTCAGATAAGACTCCTGGAGCTGCTCCATCATTACTTGTACCCAGGGAGGTGTGGGTGGGGAGCCAGCATGAGAGTGAAGCAATCCACAGGTTAGCAGACACAGGAGAGCTCAAATCCATGATGACATTGGTAAACTACTGAACCCACCTGCCTGAAGCTTATACTTCTTATAGACTTCTTTAGAAGTGATAATAAACTTTCTCATTGCTTAAGAAAATTTGAGGCAGGGTTTTCTGATATTTGAGCCAAAGATATTCTAACTGATTCAATGGTAAATTTTGAATTTTATAAAACATTTCACAAATCTATTCACATTGTCCTTGATATGAAAGCAACTTGTGGGCTAGATAATAATAACTGTAAGAGTGTTTGTGGATGCTGGGAGAGCATGTGACATAGCCTGCAGGTCCTACAAATATCATATGACTCTGATTCCCAAGGATTCAGGACTCACTGGTCAATAACATGATAGTATTCTCTTCAACATCTTCCTTTTGAAGATAATTCAAATATCAATATCGCGATTAAAATTCAAAGAGACTTAGCAGGCTGAATTGCTAGGATTCAACCAACTTTGAATAGAAGACAAATGCCAGATCCGGCATTGGCTTCAAAAATCTACTTCAAAAGTTCAAGGTGAGTGCAACGTTGACTAATAAAACTTCGATAGAAAACACCTGAGAATTTTAGTTGTGCATATGAGTAAATGATGTGGTCTACTGCGTGTAGTTCCTCTTCAGAACTCAGACAGGAATTTCCCCACTGTGGGTAGCATTGATGGCTAACAGCCAATGGTTCTCAGCTGAGCCTTTTTCCAAGACTGATCTTCAGCTGAAGATAACCATGGCCCAAGATTGTGGCTTCTCCGTGAAGACTGATGTTTTTTATAATTCACTACTATAGCAATATAAAAGCCTGGTCCATGTTCCTAAACACAGGGCAAGTCCTAGATCCAGGGACTTCTTCTCTGCCTGATCTTCCTTTGTCCCACAGAGGTACAGATCCTAAAGTTCCAGTAAACTCTCTACATGTGAATCTCCAACTCGGAGTCTGAATTCATTAGAAATTCAAGAGTGACATCATGGTCCCCCTGTTTGAAGGGGGTTCATATAGCACCAGGTAGAAAATGTATCACTGGGCAAAGTATGACTCATAGTGGGCCATTTCCTTAGTTCCCAAATATATACATTCCAATTTATAATTGGAATGGACAGATGTGGTAGCTGGCAAAACCATCTGCTTGGCTTGTGGAGTGAGAACTGGTGTAGTGAGGAAGACTAAGTGAAGGTTCTGAAACTTCCCCTACAGACAAGATAATAAATTTAAAAATAGGGGTGGGGTGGGATCACAGAGATTAGAGTGACCTTGAAAATCTAAAGGATGCAGAAGTGATGGTCTTTACTGTAATAACTCATCAGTCTAGCCCCTACAAAATTCTGGAGGGTGACAGTAGACTACCACTCAGTCAACTAAGCAGTAGCCCTAATGGCAGCTGCTGTGCCAACTATGATGTCTTTGACACAGCCTCAAGAACACAGCATGTGGCATGAATGTGGAAAGAAGGGAATACATCTATACTTCTGGTGGTATTGCAAACTAATACAGCCCTTTTAGAGAGAAGTATGTAGAATCTTCAAAGATCTAAATGTAGACCTTCCATTTGACCCTACAATCCCATTACTAGGTATCTACCCAGAAGAACATAAGTCATTTTACCACAAAGACATTTGCACTAGACTGTTTATTGTGGCTCAATTCATAATTGCCAAGTCGTGGAAGCAACCTAAGTGGCCATCAACCCATAAATGGGTCAAAAAACTGTGGTATATATATATATGCCATGGAATATTATACAACCATTAAGAAAGATGGAGACTTTACATCTTTTACATTTACCTGGATGGAGTTGAAATACATTCTTCTTAGTAAAGTATCACAAGAAGGAAAGATGAATATCCAGTGTACTCCATACAATAGGAAATCAATATATAAACAATCACATGTTCCTGAGAACAATGAAACACTATTATAGTCCAGTTTGGAGGTAGAGGGAAGTGGGAGGGGGAAGGTGGTAGGATGTATAGCAGAGGGAGGGAGGGCATGAGGCAGGATCGCACATTGTGAGGGTGTATAACACGCTCCCTGGGTGAGAGACTGTTCTACAAATGGAACTTTGCCCTGGAAGTGAGAACAATGTAACCTAAATATTGTATCCTTATATTAATTTGAATAAAATTTGGAAAAAAAAAAGAAAAATCTGAACAAATAGGCCATGCTCTGGTCCCCTAGCTCATTATCATTACATCATACTCTTTTTGTCCAATCACATTTCTACATGGCTTCCCGTTCTTCACTGAATCAAAAATAAAACCTAAGCATAAAAATGAAAAAAAAAAACAAAAAAGAACACAGTTGAAGCCATTGATCTGGTGGGTTTATGTACTCATTTCCATCCCTGTCGTCAGTAGGGAAGATCAGAAACATATTCCCTTGGGAAGAATAAAAGTTTACATTTAAAGTCTTATCTCAGGACTGTGTAGATTCTCCCATCTGCTGACATAGTACAGTCCAAAGGGACCTGGACTATCTGGACATTTTGGAGATCTTTTCATTGCTATTCTTTACCTATGACATGCTAATCAGACCAATGAAAAAGACGGAACAAGTACACTGGAGGCCTTAGTTAGGCACACATACTCTGAAGGAAAATGATGAAAAACCCCTGAAGATTCAGAGACTTGATGGATCAGAGAAGTTTTTAGAGGTCCTCTGGTCTGGAATATGCTAGGACATGACCTTCAAAGAAAAAGACAGATTATTGTAGCTTGCATTTCCCATCACTCAAAAGGAAGGATAACACCCAACAAGCCTCTTCTGGTTCTGGGAACAGTGTATTTCACATTTGAAATACTGCTCCAGGCCATGAACCAGGTGAAGCAAAAGTCTACCAGCACTGAGTCAGGTCCAGAGTAGAAAAAGGTTCTGCAGGAGGACCAGGTGGTAGTGCAAGCTGCTCTATGATTTGGGTCATGTGATGTGACAGAGGCTGTGGCATAGGAGATAATCACTGATAGGAAAAATGCTGTGTAGATTTTGTGGCAAGCTTCAATAGGAAAACCCACTAGACCCCTAGGATTTGAAAGCAAGGCAAACTATCTGCAGCAGAGAACTGTATGTACTTGTAGGTAAATAGCTCCTGGTACACTACCAGTTTCTGGTAGAAGCAGAGCATCTGACTTTGGGATGCCAGGTATCCATTCTGCTAGAACGGCCTATCATAAGTTCTGACAGATGAAGTCAGGCAGGTCCACTAACAGTCACAAAGAAAAAAGTGGTGCATGTGGGATCAGGCCTTGGCAGAGCCAGAGAGCACAAATAAGCTGTGTGAGTAGATGTCACCTGTTGCCATAAGGGCGTTGCTGTTAGGGTCTCACAGAAAAGCCATGTTGCAAAGAATAAGCACGCTTATTGAAATTGTGTTTTAAATAAAGGTGACCATCTGCTAGCTCAGGCAAAATGGTGAGCTTTCTTTATTTACAGTTGGTTTATATAATCAATCTTGTGCATGTGCACTATACAGCAATGACCTCATCAATATTCATTACAATCCCTCTGCACATGCGCATGGACATCAATGACTTCATTAATCCATTTAAACATCTTGTGACTCCCCACCTTGTAAGTAGCTCCTTCCTAGTAATCTGATAATCCACCCAACATACACCTTTAAGCATAACCCTTTCAACATAACCCAGTTTAACATAACTTAATGGAGAACATGTTGTTAGCCATTACTTCTTTGTTCTTATCTGATGAAACCTGAGGCTATGGAGGAAAGAGACAGTTTGAAAGTCTGTTCTACTGACCTTGCTATTTGGAGGCAGTTACTTCCATCTTTAAAACAAGGCATAATTAAGAAACTTCTAGGGCATACAGAAATTTGAGTGCAAACCTCTGCTCCCATGTGGGCTTTAAGTCAGGGGGTTTTTACACCCGTAACTGACCAGGCCGAACTTAGGTCAGGGGGGTTTTAGGCCCGCAATCAACCTGGCCATATGGGATCTGCCTCCATTTCTCACAAGTATTCCTGCACAAAATCTTTTCACTGCTTTCTCTCAAACAGCTTTTTTGGCCAGAGGCATATAGGCCTTTCGCCTATAGTCACCTGTGTCACCTACCAGTCTTGCACTGATGCCTCACCCCTTCGCTCACATGTGTGGCAGTGTTTATGGATAGGTAATATTTGAATGTAGCAGCAAGTTAAAAATAGACAATTAGTACCGTACCACTCAGGGATGTTGCTGAGAGATAGGGATGAGAGGGGAAATTCTTCTTAAGTCATCAGGCAGTGCACCTGGTAAGAGATTCCCTGAGATAATATATATCATATATGGGTAGTAGCAAATGACCTGGCTGGTTTGCCTACACAACCTAGGAAACAGAAAGTCTTAGCCAGTTGATGTTGGCCAGTTTCCATCGGTGCTGCCATAACAAGCGCATTAATGTGATACTGGAAAGTAGACCCCCAAACTGGGGTCCATTTGACAGCCAGGTGGGTTCTTGGCTTCCCTCAGGAAAGAAATCAAGAGTGAGCTGACAGTAAAGCAAAAGCAAGTTTATTAAAGTAAGAACAAAGGAGGTTGCCCATGGACAGGGCAGCTTCTGTCTCTCAGAGCAACAGAGAATAGCACTTTATTAGTTTCTAGGGCCTATTTCATGCTTTCTATATAATTTTATGTTAAGGAGAGGATGGATTATTCATAAGATTTCTGGGAAAAGGGTGGGGAATTCGTAGAATTGAGGGTTCCTCCTCTCTTAAACAATATAGGGCAGTGGTTTTCAACCACTATGGGTTACAACTCACAGGAACTGCATTAAAGGGCTGTGGCATTAGGAAGGTTGAGAACCACTGATAAAGGGTAACTTCTGGGAGTCACTATGGCATTTGTAAGCTATCATGGGACTGGTAGGGGCTTCTTTTAGTATGCTAATACATTCTAAGCAGGGTATAATGAGCAGTGAGGGTAACCTGAGGTCATTTCTCATGACCATCTGGGTTATAGCTAGTTTTGCATGGTTTCTCCAGCATCTGTTTTATCAAAAACTTTGATTCAGAGCTTATGCCTCTTTATCAAACAGGGCTGCCAGTGCCCTATCTCAAATGGACCAGTAGATAAGGAATGGAGTCACCATCCTAGCAAGGCTAACTGATCTTCGTAATCAGCAGATAGTTCTTCTCTTACATAATTGAGATAGAATTTTGGTGGCAAATGGGTTAAGTACCACAACCATGGCTGAGAAACATGGAAGATGTGAATAGATCCAACAACATGGGCTCTCCCTTGCTCAGGCAGACCTAATTATTATCACTGCTAAATATCCAGCCTGCCAGCAATAAATACCAGCCTTGAGCTCCCAATGTCTTCCTCCCTCCAGGAGACCAACCAGAATCCTAATGGCAAGTTTATTATAAGGGGCTCTTTCTGTTGTAATGAAAATGAAACCTTATAATTCATTTTGATAGGAATTAGCACTTACCTTTCGTATTCATACAACCTCACCCAGACAGTGCCTATGTAGCATTTGATCCATTGAAACAGGATCCTGTCAAATGCTTCATCAGACTAAAGTCATTGCTGAGATCAGTGGAGGTGTGGCTGTGTGCACAAGACTATGGGATCCACTGCTCCTATCACGTATCACACTTTCCAGAAGTTTTCAGCCTAATGGAATGTAGACTAGCTTTTTTTTTTTTTTTGGTAGAGACAGAGTCTCACTCTATTACCCTACGTAGAGTGCTGCTGTGGTATCACATAGCTCCCAGCAACCTCCAACTCTTGGGCTTAGGCGATTCTCTTGCCTCAGCCTCCCAAGTAGCTGGGACTACAGGCACCTGCCACCACACCCAGCTAATTTTTGGTGCAGTTTGGCTGGGACTGTGTTTGAACTCGCCACCCTTGGTATATGGGGCCGCCGCCCTACCCACTAAGCCACAGGTGCTCCCTGTAGACTAGCTTTTTGAAGGCACATCAGCTTGGAGATGATACTTTCTGATGATGAGACACCAACTTTCAGACAACAGTATACATTCTAAATCAATGACCATTATATGTGTTGACCCAATCAACAGAATACATGGATCTGGGAAACAACCTTGCTTATGTCTCTTCTTATAAGGGAACTAATCTAATTGTATCAGGGCCCCACTGATATATGAGAGATGATATCTCCCTGAGAGATGATATCATCTCATTTGACCTTAATTATCTCCACATAGGCACTGCCTCCAAATATAGTCACATTGGGGATTAGAGCTTTAACAGGTGGATTTTGGAGAGACACAAATCAGTTCACAGCAAGATCCCTCCTGCTTATTTACTGGTTGTTCCTTTTGCCCTCTGCCCCAGTCAACCACTAATCTACTATCTGTCTCTATAGGTTTTCCTTTTTCAGATGTTTCATATAAGTGGAATAATATAATATGTAGTTTCTTGTGTCTTGCTTTCTTTGACTTAGTATAAATTCATCTTTTTGCATGTGAACATCTAATTCTCCTAGCACCATTTGGCAAAAGTCTCTCCTTTCTCAATAGATTGCCTCTGTTGAAAATTAATTGACCACAAATATAAAAATTTGTTTATAGATTCTCAATTCTCATCTGGCCTATTTGTCTATACTTATACCAATATCACACTCTCTTGATAACTGTAGCTTTAGAGTTTATTTTAAAATTAGGGAGTAAACATTCTCCAAACCGTTTCTTCCTACTTTCAGAAACCACCAATCTTCCTTCTGTCTCTATGAATTCATACCTATTCTGGATATTTGTTCTTTTTAAAAATTGTTTTGGCTATTCCAGGTTTTTGTATTTCCATATAAATTTTACAATCTATTTGTAAGCTTGTAAAAACAAATCCTGCTGGGATTTTGAGAGGCATTACATTAAGCCTTCATATAAATTTAGAGAAAATTGCCATCTTAACATATTAAGTCTTCCAGTCCCAGAATGTGGAATGTTACAGGTCTCTGTTCCTTTTCATTTTTAAATTTCTTTTCATAATTTAAACATTTTAAAAATGGAGGTGAGATTCACATAAGATAAAATTAACCATTTAAAGTGAACAATTAAGTAGTATCTAATACATTCTCAATATTGTGCAACCACTCCCTCTATCTAGTTCTAAAACATTCTCATCACCACAAAATAAAATTGTGTATTCATCAGGCAGTTACTCCTCGTTCCCCCTTCTTTCCACCATTAGAAACTACCAACCCTCAATCTGTCTCTATGGATTTGCCTGTTCTGAATATTTCATATAAATGAAATCATATAATACGTGAACTTTGTGTCAAGATTCTTTTATTAGCATAGTGTCTTCAAGTTGCATCCACACTGTAGCTTGTGCAGCTTCATTTCTTATTATGGCTAGATGATATTATTTTCTTATCCATTCATCCATTGGTCAACATGTGAGTCTTTCCTATCTTTTGCCCTATTGTGAATAGCACTGCTGTGAACATTTGTATACAAGTATTTGTTTGAACACCTGTTTTTAATTCTTTGAAGCATATAATTAGAAGTGGAATTACTTGATCCTACAGTAATACTATGTTTTTGAGATAAAGGTCTTTGTTCTTAAAGAGGGGATATGTTCTATAGAACATTGAAATCTCATTCAGCTCTAAGTTATGGCTTCCACCTAATCATTTGAAGCTCCTCATGGCAGGAAACCAGCAGGTAAGTGATGTGCATCCTTGCAAAGGTAATGGAATCTTGATCATCAGAAAGAGACAGGGATGTTGTCCTATAGTCAGGATATGGAAGAATACATTTGGTACCCAGCTGATCCACTGAAGTGTCTCTATATTCCTTTGTTAATGTTGGCAGTAAATGGATAAGTGCAGCAACTATGGCTTGAGAAAGTCACTATGTCCCTTAGGGTCATTCCACCACTGTGGTGGTTAATTTTAGGTGTAAGCTATACTGGATTAAGGCATAACCAGCTATCTTGTTATGCCTTAATCCAGTATAGCTAATGCCTAAAATTATTTCTGGGTATGACTGTGAGGGTATTTCTGGAAGAGCTTGTCATTTGACTTAGTGGACTGAATAAGGAAGATTTGTCCTTAGCCAATGTGAACAGGTACCATCAGGTCATCTGAGGGCTCAGATAAAATAAAAAGGTAGAAGGAAAGTGAATTTGCTTGTTCTTGTTTCTGGATCTGGGACACTCATATTCTCCTGCTTTGGACATCAGAACTCCAAGTTCTCCAGCCACTGGACTCCAGGACTTCCCAGTCTTCATAGGTTTCCAGACCTTCAGCCTTGGACTGATAGTTACATCATTAGCTCTCTTAGTTCTGGGGCCTTTGAACTTGGGCGGAGCTAAGCCATCAGCTTCTCTGTTTTTTCAGCTTAGGTACAGCAAACTCTGGGTCTTCTCAGTCTCCAATAGGGTGTGAGCCAATTTCCATAATAAATCCCCTCTCATATATCTACATCTACACATACACTATTGGTCCTGTTTCTCTGGAGAATCAGAGAAATACCAACTAACTAACACAACCACCTAGACTAGTAGAGTGCTTATTAATAGTGAGAGGAATCAGGAATAGATAGTAGAAGATGGTGATGAAGAGAGTTACTTTGGCTTTGAGACTAGTTCCTGTAGCAGTGATTATAGTTCATCCCACTAACCTTCCACAGAAAGAGAGACCTACAAGATTCTGATGAAGCTATTTTTAGAATTTATTGTATGAAGAAAGTGGCTTAGAGGATGAATTATCATGGATGATGTGATGTGCCACCCAGATCCTACTGAGGAATTTGTTCCCCCAGTGGCTAGGAGTGTTGAAAGCTGAAAGCTTTTGGCTGAAGACAGCCTTTTTGCCTAAGCATGGCTTCCCCCAGAGGTAGCCCCCATCCCATGACTGGCTAGGGCCATGAATGCTCTGCCTCTTCAGAGCTTCCTTTGGGGTTGTCTGAGTTCTTTGTGTGACTTCAATACAGTTTGACTCCTCCTGCTGGATCCTACTCCCTTTAATTTCCTATAGGTGTTGATCCCTAAGCCATAACCCATTAAGCTTATCCATTTTGTATGCAAATCTCCTTCTCAGAGTTTTAACATGAAACCATAAAGTCAATGCAATTTGAATTGGGTCATTAAAAATTGAATATTCTGGTCGAGGGAAATAATGAGCTCATGGCACTCTGCACTGGTTAAACAACATTTAGAGGATTATGTTCTATTTTAGGTCTTGTAATTTAAGAGAAACTAATAACATGGCTACTCCCAAAGGAAAGCAACTAAGATAAATAGTGTAAGAAAATGTTACTTGAAGTAGAGATAAAAAGCAATTGAAACTTTAGTGAACTATCTTTTTTATTTTTGAGACAGAGTTCACTCTGTTACCCTGGGCTAAGTGCTGTGGTGTAGCTCACAGCAACCTCAAACTCTTGGGATCAAGTGATCCTCCCGTCTTAGCCTCCTGAGTTGCTGGGACTACAGGTACCCATCATGATGCTCAGCCAGTTTTTCTAGTTTTAGTTGAGATGGGGGAACTCATTCTTGCTTAGGCTGGTCTTGAACTCCTGAGCTCAAGAGATCCACCTGCCTTGGCCTCCTAGAGTTCTAGGATAACAGGCCTGAGCCATCATGCCCCGCTGGCATGCCAGGCTAGAGAACTGTCTTAATCCACAAAGGCTGTCATGGGAAAAGATGGAATAGAGGTTTCTGTGCTAGAGAGGAGAATCGGAACCAAAAGGCAGATATTAAAAAGCAGTAGATTTTGGCTTTACAGAGGGAGGAAATTTTCTAAATTACAACCTGTCGTATGTCTTGGGAAGAAGTGAGTGAGCTCCTTAACACAGCTAGATGATCATGGAGCAGAGATATTGGAGAGAATTTCTACAACTACTAGGGGATTGGATTCAAGTCCCTTCCAACTCTCAAATCCCAGGATTATAGGTTATAATAAATTATAAACTTCCTAAAGGTCTTAAATATGTAGTCTAATGGAATCTGCTCAAACATAACAGAAGACTCAATTATATCAGCTTTTCTGAAAGTGAAAAACACCTCGTTCCTCCTTTAGTCAGTGTGGAGTGAAATAGGATATTCTACCCCACATGGAATAGGCTAAATACATGATATCCTATTAGTTTCCACCAACCTGGATGAGTTTTCTGTTGAATCCCATTTTAAGACACAGAGAATGATCATCTCTGAATAGCTTTGATTTTTATCTATAAGCATGTTTATAGGTTTTTAGTGTTCAGAAGGTAATTTATATACTTCTAGCATTATTGTTAGCCTATTTATTGTACCCTTTGGAATCTAGGCTTGTCACTTTTACTGACTTACAGACTTAACCTGGGCCACCAGAGAGACTATACTCTGGAATATTATAAGTAGTGTAATAGCATAAGGCTGGAAACTGACTTCGTGTATTCAGAATGAAATCGCTTGTGTGCATTTCCCCACATCATCCAAATTCCAAGTCCTCTTGCCTTTCAGATCACTCTTGCCATATTTTATGTGTTACATCGTGTACCCCCAGAAGATATATTGAAGTCCTACCCTGTAAGCTATGGTCCTTTGTTGAAATAGGGTCTTTGCAGATCCAATCAAGTTAAGATAAGATCATAATGGGTGAAAGTGGGCCCTAATCCAGTACTTTATAGGAAGAGGGAGATTTGAAAACAGGCACACTGGGTAGAAGCTCACAGGAAGGCAGAGGCTCTGTAGGCAGAGACTGCAGTTACGCTGCCACAAACTAAGGAATACCAAGGATTACAAGCAACCTCTAGAAGCTAGGAAGAGGCAAAGATCTTCCTTCCCTAGACACGTTAGAGACAGCATCGCCCTGCAAACACCTTAATTTTAGACTTCTAGCCTCCAGAACTGTGAGAGAATAAGTTTGCATTGTTTTAAGCCACCTCGCTTGTGGGACTTTGTTACAGCAGCTCTAGGAAACTGGTATTCTATGTCCAAGGCACTTTTCCCAGGCAGAAAGAGATAAAGCACAAGGAAGGAGGCCAGATCAGGCAACATAAGGGACAAAGACAGAGAGTCTTGGAGAATAGACGTGCTCTGCTCCTCATCCCTGACCAGGAAAGGAACAGAGGACCCAAGGTAGCCTTCAGATCTGCTGTCATCAGCCTGGGTGTTAGGTCATAGCATACTGTGTACTTGGCTCTGTAAGCAGGAAAGGGTGCCCTGTGAGGTGCTATCCAGTTGTCTAACAATCAGATAATAAAGGCAAACAAGCATCCTGGTGTGAACTAAAATAAAATTTTAAGGTTCCCAGTGACTGACTGACTAGACCCCCCCTTTTAGTCTAGGGCGTCCCTAAAACTGAGTTGCAAGCCATGAGAAAGGAGACCAGACAGGACTTATCATGTCCTTCTCCCCTTCTTAGAGATATTCTCTGTGACTCAATAACAGGCCTAACACTATACAAGATATACCTTCAGGTCCCAAATATACCCAACAAACTACTTGAGTAGTTTGCCTCTTAACTTAGTATTCCGTTTAGCCTAACTCTTACAGACAATTGTGAGCTAAAGAATCTTACATCTATAGGTTACATCTATAACCTATAAGCCCCCTGCTTTGAGATGTGCCACCTTTTTGGGCCAAACCAATGTCTATCTTTCATGTATTGACTTATGACTTTACTTGTAATTACTGTCTTCCTGAAATGTGGACCCCACCACTGTAAGCCCACTTGCTCAAGGCTTCTTCAGTGTGGCTCTGGGTCATGATCCTCAAACTTGGCTCAGAATAAACCTCTTCAAATTATGAGTATGGCTTCTTTTCCCTCCATACTGGGCACATGTAGGGATTAAAAGACAAGAGAAAAATCAGATTTCCTGTGGGAATTTGAAAAGTCTGTGCCAAATAACCTGAGAAAGAGGCTCCAGGTAGGCTGTGAACCAGATAGGTATGGTAGAAACAGCTGTTTAGGCTCAGCACCCCCTAGCTCAGTGGTTAGGGTGTCAGCCACATACACCGGACTGGTGGGTTTGATCCTGGCCCGGGCCTGCTAAACAACAATGACAACTATAATAAAAAAGTACCCAGGTGTTGTGACAGGCACTTGTAGTCCCAGCTACTTGGAAGGCTGAGGTAAGAGAATCGCTTAAGCCCTAGAGTTTGAGGTTGCTGTGAGCTGTGACGCCACAGCACTCTACCAAGGGTGACATAGTGAGACTGTCTCAAAAAAAAAAAAAACCACACACACACACACAAAGAAACAACTGTTTAAGGGAATAATAATAATGATGGCAATGATAACAATAATCTCTCATATTTATTAGGGCTTTACAGTTGGCAAAACACTTCTGCTATGGTTTAAATGTTTGTGTTCTCTTTAAAATACATGTTGAAACTCATTCCTGAAGGCAACAATATTAAGAGGTGAGAGCTTTAGGAGGTAATTAGGTTATGAGGGCTCTGTCCTTATGGATGATATTTGTGCCTTAAAAAGGGGCTAGAGGGAACTAGGTAGGCCATCCTCCCCTCAGGAGGATGTAGCAGCAAAGGACCATCTTAAAAGTAGAGACCAGGCCCTCACCAGACACTGAACCTGCTGGCGCCTTGATCTAGGACTTCACAGCCTCCAGATCAGAACTGTGAGAAAATAAACTTCTATTACAGTAGAGCCTGTGTAAGTTGACCACCAAGGGACATACAGAGGTGGCCTACATAAGGAATGAGGCCTACTGTACTACTATGTATACATGGTGCATATCTGGTCTATGAAAATTAGGTCAATTTAAGGAATAGTCAATATAGGGAGATGGTCAACTATGGAAGTTCTACTGTATTTGTAAATTACCCAGGATAAGTTATTTTTATTACAGCCGCAGGAAACACTAAGATAACGTCTAATACATGATTTTATCTAATCTTTAAATGGTCTAGTATGGAAGGCCTTCCTGTTCCATTTTACTCACAAGGAAACTGAGGCTCATAGAGGTTAAACCATCTGCCTGAGGTCATATGTGTGTGTTAACATTAGAACTCCAGTTCTTAACTTGTTTTTGTCTGTTGTCTTTCCCATAAGGTGGTCAGAGCCACCTTGGGCACAGCCCAGCTCCCTCTCTGGAGCACATACATCCTCAGAGGCTTACAGCCACTGCTCCTTTCCTCCCAGTGCCCAGCAGACTCTATACAAGGCAGGACTTCAGTGCACAATGATGGAGAAAGGGTGATTAACTGAGGTGAGGGTGGGTGTAACAAGAGGTCCCAGGTCTTGGGCTTGGCATGGACTCTCGGAATGTGCCTCTGCTAGTGTGTGCTACAGAGCAAAGCTGACACTGACATTACCCACAGTGAGTCTCTGTGTCAATAGGTAGCCATGGAAACTCACTCCCTTCCCAAGCTGATGAGGAGACAATTAGGTAGAAGGGAGGAATCAAGTTAATTGCCTGTCATCCCTTTCTACTCTCTGTATTGATTCAAATTAAGCGTTTTCCGTTTTCTAGTGTCAGGAGAAACTGAAGGATCAGAGCCTGGGTCTGGTAGTCAGGACCTCCAGGAAACAGCCAGTTCTAAGTGAATCCTTTAACCTTTCACCTCTCTGCTTAGTTCTAACCCCAGCATTCAGGAAAACAAATCTTTTTGGCTGACCTCCCTTGGTTTCTAACCTGAAGTCTCAGAACTGCCTTAATTGTAATGATTTCTGATTTCATATCCATTCAACTAGCCACTCCTCTTCTTTCAGAGAAAAGAGCGAGGAATCCAAATTAAATTTCGCGTTTGTTGAAATTCAGTGTAGCTCAGAGTGAAGTAGTTAAATAAATCAGCAGTGGATGTTCTGTGGTGTGCATTATCCGCACGAAGGGCAGAGGCGGCGAGATCAAGAGGTCATTTGAAAAAGTATCACCGTCAGCTCAGCTGCCATCTGAGCAGGGCTGGAGGTGGTCTTTAAAAATGAGGGTCTTTCCTCTCCCAGCCTCTCCTTGGGGCCTGTTCTCTACAGCCAGATGGAATTACTTAAAATTTCTTTCATATTCCTTGCTTATCTTCAGCTTTTCAGGGGTTTACTCTGCTGGAAACACCCTTCCTATATTTTCTAATTACTTCTCAATCCTGGCAATACTTGTCCAGGAAGTCTTCTCAGGGATTAATACAAGGCTTCCAAACACCACAGTTCCTCTTTATTGTAGGCAACAAACAGGCCCTTCACTACACACTTACATGCTCCCTCTATGTTGGACTGGGGACAGGGACTGTCTTCCTTGATGGAATTCTCCAGCGCAATGCCCAGCACATGGAAAGTCACTAGTCAATACTGACTGATTTAACAAATGAGTAATGGATGGAGTATTAGAGGATGGTGTCCTGGGAGAAGGAAATATTTACATAAGGTCTAGGGTAGAATATTGATTGTGATCTATTTTGATTTCCATATTACTTGCATTTTACTCAAATAGTGTGAGTGTCTATGAGGCTTCTTTGGGAGTCAGAACAGATTCGTCCCAAGAACTCTGCTCTGCATCATTTAGGCCAGTATCTCTTCTGGGATTTTTGGCTCTGAAAGTGGAGTGCTGAGATTAAGTGCTCTGGTTCATGGTAGGAACTGTAGAGGTAGAGGAGATGGAATGAAGAAGAGGCTGAAGTAATAGCTTGGAAGATGTGTTTGGGATTTCTCTGGGAAGCTCTTTCTGGATCAGAAGAAAGTTCCAGGAAGGGTTGTCTAGGATTAAAGAGAATAGACATTATCCAGGCAAGAGGTGCCTCTCAGTTTAGTGGTAGAGGTGACAATATGAAATTTCACTTTGCATATGAGAGGAGTTGTGTAGTTTTTATGGGGCTCTTGGGAGTGTGGCAAATAGAAAGGGCACTGAACTAGGATTAAGCACATATGAGCACTCCTCTGTCATTTACCAACGAGGAGAAAACAGTTCTGGGCCTCAGTTCCATTTTCTATAAATGAAGAAGTGGGTACCAAATACCCTCTACAAACTGTCCCATGATTCTGCAAAAACAGACATGGATTTCCCATGTACTGTTTTAGAAGTTAGACCTTGTAGGAGAGTGAGGTCAGTTTTAGGCTGGGTTCTTAGGGAAGTTCTTAGTGTAAGTGGGTAGGGCAGGGTGAGACTCACCTAGCAATTGTTCTGCCTTTCTTCCCATACCTTTTTCTCCCTCCCCTTTGACTATCTGCACGGAGGCTAATTGCCTGGGCTTAGTAATCAGAGAGATGTTCATTTGAATCCCCATCTGCCACTTAAACTGTGTGTGACCTAAGGCAAATTTCTTAACCTCCTTCTGCCTCAGTTTCCTCATTTATAAAATGGAGTTTATCTTCCCTAAGTTTCTCATAGGGGTTGAATACGTGATGTAAAGAAAGGATACAAAATATTTGCTATTCTTCTTGACAGATATACAGATGTTCCTTATGCTTTTAGAATACTGTTTTCTTATTTTTTTCTTTTTTTGAGGCAAGGTCTTGATCTGTTGCCCAGGCAGGGGTGCAGTAGTGCAATCATAGCTCATTGCAACTATAGAGACTATAGCCCCAGTGGGACTATAGGTGTGTATATTATGCTTGGCTAATTTTCTCATTTTTTAGAGATGGGGTTTCACTATGTTGCCCAGGCTGTAGAATCTGATTTCAACATGAAATTCTATGATCTTTTACTCTATCATCTCACCTGTTTTCTGTTTATTTTGCATAGAAAAATATAGGAATCACTTTTTATGTTTGTAGACTTTAGTTGTCTGAATACCCTGCTTTGCTTGCATCATATCCCTATTGACCTAGATGATACGAGGCTAAAGAACTGGGGAGAAACTGAATTTTCTCAGTGTGTTACAATATAAACATTATTATAGAAAAATTTTAAATGCTGGCATTAAAAGCATTCAAGAGTTTCAGTTGTGTCCATACAATAGAATTTATTGAAGTTTAGAATATTATTTCATAAATTATCTATATTTTTATCACAATTCTTCAAACAATAAAAGATAGCTTTCTGTGGGTGAGAAGGTAAATGGTGAGAATATTCAAATTCTTTATAAATGCAATTTTGAATGACATTTACAAATTATTTTTATGATACCTTTAAACTTAGTTGTTGGAATGGTTACATGTAAAATCCATCCTAGGACTTTATAAAGACTGTTCATGTGATAGCTTTGGACAGACACCCTGCCTGGTACTCTCAGTTCTGAGGTGTCCTGGCAGCCTTGGCAATTGCCTGCCACCTTTAGACAAATAAATAGGCCAATGTAGGAACAGGCAGCGAGCTCCTTGGGGACAGGAGCTTTCTTACTTATTCTTACATAACCAGAATCTGAGAAAGTGACTGGCCCTTTGCAGTTACAACTTTTGAGTTTCGGGATCTGAAAGTACCGTCGTGCATTACTTAATAATGCTAGGGATGCATTCTGAGAAATGTGTCACTAGGTAATTTCATCATTGTGCAAACATCAGTGAGTGTACTAACCTAGGTGGTGCAGCCTACTACACACCTTGGCTGTATGATGTAACCTATTGCCCCTAAGCTACAAACCTGGACAGCACATTACTGTACTGAATACTGTAGGCAACTGTAACACAGTGGTGAGTGTATCTAAACATACCTCAACACAGAAAAGGTATACTGAAAATAAAGTATAAAAGATAAAAATGGCACAATTGTATAGGGCACTTACACAAATAGGGCTTGCAGGATTGAAAGGTGCTCTGGGGGTGAGTCACCAAGTGGTGGGTGAATGCAAAGGCCTAGGGCATTACTGTACACTGTCATACACTTTGTAAACAGTATCTACTTAGGCTGTACTGAATTTATTAATTTTTTCTTTATCCAACTATACATTAATCATAGCTTACTGTAACTTTTTTACTTTATAAACTTTTTAATTTTTTTAACTTCTTGACATTTTTGTAATAGCAGCTTAAACCCCAAACACATTGTACAGCTGTACAAAAATATTTTCTTTATATCCTTATTGCATACGCTTTTTTCTATTTAACATTTTTATTTTTAAACTTTTTTTTTTGTTGTTGTTAAAAACTAAGACATTAATGATCACATTAGCCTAGGCCTACACAGGGTCAGGGTCATCAATATCACTGTCTTCCATCTCTATATCTTGTCCTACTGGAAGGTCTTCAGGGCCAAGAACACGCATGGGGCTGTCACCTCTTGTGATGTCAATGCCTTTTTCTGGAATACCTCCTGAAGAAATTGCCTGAGGCTGTTTTACAGTTAACTTTTTTTAATAAGTAGAAGGAATAAAAAAATGAAATAAAAATAAAGAGTATAGTAAATACATAAACCAGTAACATAGTCATTTATTATCAAGTATTATGTTCTTTACATGATTGTACACATTTATAAGACCAGCATTGCAGTAGATTTGTTTACACAGACATCACCACAGACAGTGAGTAATGTATTGTTTTATAACATTACAATGGTTATGACATCACTAGATGGTAATATGAAATTTACCATATCTTTTATACTCTTATGGGACCGGCATGGTGTATGTGGTCTGTCATTGACCAAAGTATCATTACGTGGTGCATGACTATATTGGGTCTCTGTTCAGCAAAAAATGAGGAAGCCCTCAGTAGGAAAACCTTATAGTGTTATGAAAGGCATATCAATGATGTGTTCTGAATGGTAAGTTCAACAATGATACACTGGGGACTGTCATCCCTTCTTTAGTTAGTATCCCCATCTTGAATGACCCTGGAAGTTGAAATTCTCAGACTGCCTCAAAAGAATAAGGGATTGGGATGAAAGGGACTTCTTAGCTAGACCTAAAAGAAAAGGGTAGGAAGGTTTGAAACAAAGTTCTGGTCCCAATGTGGGACAGTGTTCCCCTGGGGCCAAGGCATTCACCTCATCAAATGTAGCCAGTTAGATTCTACAGTGAGGTAGAAGTTTTCGCCTTGCCATTTATATTTCCAGCTACAGTGAAGAAAAGTAATGACCAAGAGGGAACTGGCCCATGAAAGTACAAGGTCAGCCTGACAGTTAGACATTTGAAGGTAGAACCATTAGTTGTTCTGTAAGATGGTTTACTGGCTGAAACTTCAAGGATCCCTGGCAAATTGAGAATGATGAGATCTGTTCATTTTTCCTTCACCATAATGAATCACACTCCCAATGACAATTTTGTGTGAGTCACGTTTCATCAGCTCCTTTCTGAATTATTGCTTATCACTTAGTGGCTCCCCAACTATTTGGAGATTGTCATAATAAAGTCAGATTTTAGCTGGGGAGGTAGAACATTTTATTTTGGAAGAAGCATTTGGTTACATCAGCCACTCAGGAACATCCTGGCTCCCAGAATCTTCTTCCTAGCACATACCAGAGGACATCACACAGTCTTTTGGAGCACACCCTGGCCAGAGGCCCCACAGGATGGCAGGTAGAAATGGGGTACAGGCAGTATTTACTCCTTTCCTCTTTCAGCAAGACAGGATCTTGAGAAAAGCTTTGCGAAACTCGACATTGAAGGTGGTATAGATCACCGGGTTGAGAGCGCTGTTCACATAGCCGAGCCATGTTGTGGCACTGTATAGCTCTGGGGACACGTGGCATGCTTGACAGTGGGTATTGAGAATGTGAATCAAGAAGAAGGGCAGCCAGCAGACAATGAAAGCACCTAGGTTGCAAAGGAGGAGAGTAACCAGGTAAGGGATTTGCTTACTCGTTTTGTTATGACATGAAAATGACTCATGGTTGTCTAGTTGGAGTCAGCCACTATGTTGGAAGTTTTTCATACCCATTTACTTTTTATAACAATCCTGTGAAGTAGGTGTGATGAGAAAATTGCCTGTTAATGTCTCTGCCTTCCCTTAGGACTTTGTTACTAAACCAGTCTTCCAGTTTGGTCTTTGGGTAGTTTTTTACTAGTTGTTTTTTCCCCCCCAATTCAATTAAGACTTTTACTTAATGTCTACCCATGCAAGACATGATCCTAGGCACTGATAGGGAAGCAGACCTTAAAGACGTGACTGACTTA
>NW_003852517.1:3581793-3631315 GCF_000181295.1 Otolemur garnettii
AAAAAAAAAAAAGATTATATCTAGGAGTTTTAGGAAAACATCTAACACAGTAGAATCTCTGCAATTTGACCACTTGAGGGACTCTAACAAACTTGTCAACATATGGAGATGGTCAACCTAAGGAACTAGTACTGATATTCCAGTCTATGAATATTAGGTCAACTTAAGGAGATGATCAGTGTAGGGAGGTGGTCAACAATGGAAGTTCTACTGTATGTGAGAAAGTTGAGATTTGTTAGTGACATCAAATAGAATGAATTTCCTTCATTCATTATGTGGTACCTGTAATTTATAAATTTTTAATTTCTTTATTTAAATAACTTTTATTAAAATTAACTACTGTAAAAATTATCCATGATTGTATACATTGCAGAAAACTTGGCAAATACAGAAAAGTAGAAAGAATGAAAACAACCACCTAACACTTAAAGACATCAGTTTTGACATCTTGGTGAACTTTTTACTCTGTACTTAAACTAATCTAGATGTTATAGGCATGGACCATATCACAGTAATATTTCATGTTCCTGTTTTTTTTTTATTTACTATTTTAAAATAAGTAAGCATTTATTAAATATCTAATATGTGCCAGACACTTTCATTGAATCATTATGTTACTTATTATTTGATTCATGCATTATAATTCCATATGATAGCAAAACATAGCTTAATTAGGTGGTTTATGCAGCTTTATAAATTTTAATCTAGGTCTTCTGAATTTCTATCAGAGTTAATAATCATACACAAAACTAAAAAAATTTTTACTTTTTTTTTGAGACAGAGTCTCCTTCTGTCGCCCTGGGGAGAGTGCCATGACATCATAGATCACAGCAACTGTAAACTCTTGGGGTCAAGTGGTCCCCTTGCCTTGGCCTCCTAAGTAGTAAAAATATTTTTATAAAAATATTTATGCATAGAGTTAATATTTATACAAAAATGTTTACTATTAATATTGTAGTGATTGGATTTCCAATTCCTGTTAAAATGTGGCTCCACCTAACGTAACCCAACCCAACTTAATTCAACCCATGCCAACCCAAACTCACCAAGCACAATGACTACCATCTGGGTTGCCTTCTTCTCCCGAAGTGGCACTCCTCGAGGTTGCAGGGGCCCCAACTTCAGGGACGTTGATAACCTGCCATTGCTGAGCTTTCGGACCTCTAAGCTGAGCTTGGGTGCTATGGTGGGGCTTAGGGAATTCCGACTCCTCTCCTCCCTTTTCAGTTCTCCTTCTCTTTCCTGGAAGCCTGGTCCATCCAAGGCAGCATCTTGGCAGATACTATAGTAGCGCTTTAGCTCCATGTGTGGCCGGCCAGGAGAGAGGGGCTGCAGATGTGACAAGAGAGGATTCTGACATTTCTGGGGATATTGCTTATCTTCTGAATGTTCCTGAATGGGAAAGAGAATGCAGAGGAGAAGGAGGAAACCATGAGTGTGTGAACCCTACAGAAGGAGCATCTGAGAGCACAGTGGGACCATGAAACTTGAAGGAAATGAAATCTGCTTCTGATTTTACAACTAAAAAGTACCTAGCACATACAGAGCTTTAAATACTACTACAGTCCCTTGAGGAGAGTAGCATAGGATTGTTGCTTTGCTTTTTTGAGTTAGAATGAGCTGGTGATACTGAAGAACAGGGTAGGTGACACCCCAGGGACATAAGCAGCAAAATCTGGAGTGTGGGAAACTCTAAAAGAAAAACGACTCAATTTTTTTCAACAAATTAATTGTAACAACAAAAGCACTTACCCGTTGCAAAGTATAGTCTTCATTTGAATTTTGATTCAAACAAACCAACTGTGAAAAATTTTATAGGACAATGGGGAAAACACAAACATTGGATATTTAATGATATTAGAGGACTATTATTAATTTTGTTAGTGTGATGTGGTATTATGCATATGTGTTTTATCCTTTGGAGACCTTACAGAAATATTTTCAGTTGCAATGATATGTATTTGGGATTTGCTTCATAACACGCTAGTAGTGGGTGTGCGAACATAGGCGGGAGTGTACGGAAATCAGACTGGCCACGAGTTGATGATCACTGGAGTTGGCTGGAAGAGACGAGGGGTTTGTTCTATTTGTCTTTCTACTTTTTATTTTTGAAAATTTCCATAGTAGAGTCCTTTTGTAAAAAAGGATTTTAACTCTGCTTTTCTGCTTAGTAAATGTATCCTTTAGTAAGTTAATTTACTATCTCTGAGCTTCATTTGAAAAACAGAAAAGAAAAAGGAAAAAAAAAACGGTTTGAGATGAGCAGCACCTCAGAGTAGAAAACTTGAAGATGGGTGTATTTTTTCCGGTATTTTGGGTGGGGGGAACATGTGTATCCAATATCTGAACTTCATTCCATGTTTGAGGAATCAGACCCTTGTGTTAATCCTGCCTAGGAGATGGGACTTGACTCCCCCAACTCTGATCACTGATGCCATAAAAGCCAGCTGTTCATGTTCCGCTCCCACCTCAATAGAGCTACAGTTCTGGCACATGAACCAAGCTCAGACAATTACTGATTCACACCTCAGACTGACCCTGAACTAGTGAAGAAGGGAGACTTTAGAATTCATCTAGCATTGGTGCCAGCCAATGTCCAGTGTCCTAAGCCCTGTTAGCTGTTTTTCAGCCTTCTCATTGAATCCATGAGATACTTGACAGGTCTCCAGAAAGTTTCTTTTATCCACAAGTTAGTCAATATCAGCAACTAAGACCCTTCATGTCTCTCTCCTTAGATCAAGGAATCACAAGTCTCCCAAGGGCACAGTGGTGGCATACTGTGCACACTCAGAAGGATTGTTGAATGAATGGATGTATTCGAGGGGTCTTCAAGATGACTTAATGTTTTTAAATCACATTTCATAGAGGTATTCTTAGGAATTCTAGGGGTATATATATTTGTTCTTTTTTAAAAAGTATTTTTTATTGATACACAATAACTGTACATATGGGGTACTTGTGATATTTTGATACATGTATCAGGATAATTGGGTTATCTGTCTCATCAAGTATTTATCATGTCTTTGTGTTTGGAGCATTTCAAATATTCTCTTCTAGCTATTTTGAAATATATAATAAATTGTTAATTATAGTCATCCTACTGTGTTATTGTTTGTACCCATTCACCAAACTCTCTTCATCCCCCTACCCTCCCAGCCCCTGGTAACTATCATTCTACTCTTTACTTCCACAAGATCAACTCTTTAGCTCTCACAGATGAGTGAGAACATATGTTTGGATACTTGTCTTTCCATGCCTGGCTTATTTTCTTTAACATAATGGCCTTCAGTTAAGAAAATATCTTTAAAAAATTGTTAGTTTTAGTTTTGATGGGATTTTATAATAATTAATATAAGCGTATTCTCTTTTATCTGAATGATAACCAAAATTATGTTTATGATTAAGTGGGCAGCTATTGGTCTTCTGAAAGTGATGATATTTAACTTTTAATGCCTTATTTCTAAAACTAGGGGACTGGAGGCAAATTCTCAAAGGTTCCTATAAAATCTCAGATTTGAGAACACTGATCTAGTATACCCTGTTTCCATTGTACAGATGTGGAAAGTCAGTCTTATAGGAGGAAAGTGATTTTTCTGAGGGTGTATATTGGTGAGAAGTATTTTTCAACTCTCTTTGAAAACCCTTATCACTACCTCCATGACTGCATGAGGGAACACTGGACTCCTCTGGGTTTGGCTAGCTGAGCTCTCTACTCCCACATGGCAGCCCAGAACCTGATTCTCCACAATCCTGGCAATGCCAGCCTCATGGCTCACCAATCTCTCTTTTCTTCCCTTGGGCCTTGGATGCCCCTCAGACCTTGGATCTTCCATAGGCAGCTTTAAGTTGCTTATCTATCTTTTATCATTTACAGCAAGGGTCTCTAACTGTTACATCAGGCCTGTGTAAAAGTGATTGGTTCACTGTACCGAGATGGAATGAAGCTCAAGCCTATATATCATTATTGGCTTTTGAAGTTTTATTCCTAACGTGGAGTTCAGAGTGAGGACTACTGGCCTATACTTAACAGCACCAGGCTCCATCATGCACTCTGCTAGCTGGAGGAGGCAGGGTTGATTTGGATTGGTCATAGAAGGCTCACAGTGACCATGACATTGTCTTTGTTTTCCCCACATTCATTGGTTAATAGGGCACTTGCAAGTCTTCTTTCTCTGCTGTTATTTGCTCTGCCCTTGTGTGTTTCATTGACATCTTGATCCCTCCAGTACAGGTGGCTCTGAATGGCATCTTCACACCATATCCAAGAATCATCAGTGCCAGTCATTGAGATCTCGCCCAACAGTCATATGCCTTCTCAACATCACTTGATGGATTCTATGCTGCAGCTTAAATAAGGCAGAATCTCAGATCCCATCATGTATTATACATACATGTGCAAGAATAGGGCTAGATTCTGTTTGGGGGTGGGACTGACATCGAGACAAGCCAACATTGTGAAAAAAGGGCTCTTATTCTTTTCCTGTGAGCAGAGACATTGTCCACTTACCATTTTTCCTGTGGCATCTGATGGAAATCTGGTCCTTATTGAAAACTGCCGCATGGGCTGCAGCCGCAGACAGGAAGACTAGAGTAGGTTGAAGGAGAAACAGTCAGTTATGGATTAAGCTTGACACTGCTGACCCATGTCATATGTGGCCGTGGAGCATGGCAATGCTTTGAGTGCAACGTGTTCATGTCCCTAGCCTTGGGTTCTGACCTCTTATCTAATGGGGCCAATAGTCTTGTTCTACCTAAGCCTTGGGGCTTCAGCTTTGAGAGTCTGACCTTTATTCAGGACATCATGACTGATGTTGGCTATACCTTCAAGACCAGACTCACTTCTTACTCTGTAAAGCCCTTTCCTGAGCATGTTGTTTTTTTCTCTTCTTATGACTTCCACAACACTTCATTTTGGGGTGCTTAGTTGTCTTTACCTCACATTTGGCAAACATTCCATTCAGTTCTGGGCTGTTCATTAACTTTAGGTACTATATTTGCTCATCTAGAGTCTGAGCTCCATGAAAGCAGAGGCTGTATAACATTCCCAGTGTCCCTTCCCTGGCAGAGTGCGAGTAATCACTACTATTCATCCATTTGTGCTTCAAATATGTCATGGGCAAACTATTATGTGCCAGGCACTGGGGTAAACAGAACTGAAAACCAAAGCAACTGGAAGATCATTGCAGAAGGAACAACCTTCCCCTTCAGAAGCTAGAAAGATCTGATAAAATGATTATCCAGCATCCCATCCCAAAGCTGGTCAGTGCCTCGGCATGGGGAGATCTAGTGAGGACAAACGGTTTTGGTGGACCATGATGATTCTTGGAATGAGTGATTTGAACAGAAAGTCAGTTCTGTGAACCAGAAGTGCAAGGTACAACTGCCACATACAATCTCAGACCCTGTGGGACATATGAACTGCTGGCCATCTGGGGGAAATGAAAGACTGTGAGGGAAAGAATGACATGCCTAGAAACTGTCCTATCATATTGACAAGTAAGGGGAGCTCTAGGGACGGCTATCAGTGCACTCTCGAGGTTGAATTTCCTACCTCAAAACATAGCTAATAACCTCCAGCAGGTTAGGAGGTAGGTGTCAAGTCTGTGTCTCCATGTGGCAGAGTGGGAACACAGCATGGATGGACACAAGGCTGGGAGGTCAGGGGTTGGTGTTGTCCTCCCACTGCCTGCTCTGGGGGCCTTACTTGTTGAGGGAAGCTGGGCCTGACACTGATGCACTGACTGTTCTGCCGAGTAAGGATCCGTTTCTGTCTCCTTTGTCTCAACACCACGTAGATCCTGGCATAGACAAGGACAGTGACTCCGAAGGGCAGATAGAAGGACACCACTGAAGAGTAGATGACAAAATCAGGGTTGGAGATGGAGCAGATGCTGGGGTCCCCTGTGGGTAAGAGAGGGGGAGAAGGTGAAGCCGTTTGCCAGGTATTAGAGCTCTGCAGGGAGCATGAAACCTGGCCCCGTATCACCTGTGTGTGGGGTCTCCACCTCCTGATGGAGATGGGGGTGCAATGCCAGCTATGCTGTCAGCTTCTTATGGTGAGGGGTCCAATTCATCTTGGTGTTTCTCACAGTTCACTTAAAAAGAACGTTTACCAATGATTGTATGCCAGTCACTTCTCTGCACTGGGGCCGCAAAGAGGAACAAGACAGCATGTCTAGTTGCGAAGGTTTGGAGTACGGATAGATGACAATCCCTTCCATATGATGAGGTAAGTGTCACTCAGTGGAATGCAGCATAAAAGCTGCAGGAGTGTCACAGAGCAAAGGGCAAAGGCTCTTGGGGTGGGAGGTGGAGGGGAGGAAGCCTTCAGAAAAGGCCCTGCAGGTGTGGAGGCATTAAAGAATTATTTGAATACAGGCTTCTTTGGCTTCATTGCATTCCAACAATCCTTTCACTGAGAATTCTAGATCTCTAGTTTGAATGTGGGATGCAGGGCAGGTGATGGCTGAACACAGGGCAGGCATTTGATTTTTCAGGGAATCTCCAGAATCATCCAGGGGTAGGGTGGGAAAAGCCTGGTGAGAATATAGTTGTTATGGAGAATATGAATTCAGTACTGCCCTTCTCTGCTTTATGTCCTGAAATGCTGCTGCCACTCCTCCTTCAGAGGTCTCTATAGCTTTGCCTTCTTCATTACCAGAGGTTGAGATCCCTCCAATGCCCAGATAGGGCCTGAAACTTGCCCCTTGAAAGAAAAAAGGGAAGCTAAGCAGTATCTGCCAGGTGATACACCAAAGGCTTGGTACACATGATCTTATCTGATCATTATGGCAACATCACGTGAGAGAGATGTCATTACTGTCTCTGTTCTCAGATGAGCAGACTAAAGCTCAGAGAGGAAGAGCAGGTGGCCCATGGCTGCACAGCCTGAAAGGTACATTTCTCCCGCTAGTCTCACCCCCAAACCAATGTTCTTTCTGTAATTTTGACTTTCCAACTCCCTCTACTACCGTGACATGGCACATTTGTGCTTTGTCCAGCGTTGTCAGCAACTACTGTTGGCTCAGCTGGCCAGTCTTCATAATCCCCAACCCCAAATCTGGCCTTAGAAAATAAAGCCTCAGGTGTGAGCTCATGGGGAGAGGGCAATGGCTACCTGAGCCCCTCATTCTGCCTCTTGCTCTTCTGAGATTGGTAGAGGCCACGCAAGCGTAGGTGTGAGACCCAGCTCTGCTGTTTCTTAACTATGTGATCTTGGGCACACTACTTAACTATGCCAAGCCTCAGCTTCATTACCTGTAAATAAAAGGATAGAAATATTGTCTTGATAGTGGCTGTGAGAATTAAAGAAAATAAATGGTGGCCATTGTTATTTATTATTTACCTCCCTGATTTTTTTAAACTGAAGAGGGAAGATATCATTTGGAATGGAAATTTGGAGAGAGACTTATAATGAAAAATATTTGTGGGGAAAGGAAGGGACCAACAGTTAAGAACTAAAAGGGAAAGAAAGAGTGTGCTCAGGGGTCAATGAGGCAAATTAATGATAACAATGCCACCAGAACCTTTATAGGCCACTCCCCCAAATCCTCTGGTTCTCTGGGGAAGGGTTAAAATTCATTATCTTGCCAGGGCCTGTATCAGCATCCTTTAGGGAATGGATTATCCCCAGCCCCTCCCCTGAAATAAGCTCTCCTGTTACTGAGCATGAGGCTTTTTTTGCAGGCTCTCCTCGGAACTTGAGGCCCCTAGTGATGTGAATAGCGTGGCCAAAGCAGGTTTACTTGCAAGATTGATGAATTTCAAACTCATCGAAAGATGTAATCTCAACTTGATTCCAAAGGCAGGAGATGCTGATGGATTCAATTTTAGAATGACCCGAATATTCTTTTCACTTTGTAATTCTATTATTCATTTAGCTTTTTGAGTAACCAAGCTCCTCCAGGCTCCAGTGCTCTGAAAGCCATGTGAGGTGTTCTATTGCTAAAATCAAACAAATAGCACTCTTCAATTTCCTTTTATCAAAGGAAAAATCAAGCCAGCTGGTAAGATTTTCATAACTTTCAGTTTTTCTTCCCTTGAAGGTGTCTTAAACCTTTGTCACTAGCTTATTCATTCATTGCTTATTCATTCTAGAATTTTTTATAACACAATAGCCATCTGATTTAACAGAAATTTAAATACTGGTTATTTTTCTTATTTGTGAAATCAAAGACTGGGCTACTTATTGGGGGCATTTTTAGGGTTTCCCCTGGCCCCAGAACTCAATGCTTTGTCGTCATTAAGAGCCATTGATGATGTGACATTTGGCTAGATCACTGGGCCTCTGCTGGGAATAGGGGGCAACCATAGTCCGCCAGGACTCCCAGCCTAGGGACTCTCTAACCCAAGATCCTCCTTTTTCTCAGAGAATAGGCTCAACTTCCCAAGTTGGAAGACATTGAACTTCTCTCTATCTTACCTTCTCTAACAATTCACAATTGCATGTGGCAGCCCAGGCATTAAAAGAAGTACTGGGCCAGAAAGTTCTTCTGTGTTGTGCTCCTTAGTGGAAGTTCAGCTGCTTCCAGTAGTATCAGGTGTTACTGGCAGTATCCTGCCCCTTCCCCTGGACTTCCAACAGAAGACATGACTGAGAGAAGTCACTTTTACTGGGTTTTTGAATTAATTTAGGCAATTCCTTAAAGATGGAAGAGTTGTTGGAGGAACCCATGTCTACGAAGATAATGAAGGTCTACTGTGAAGGTCAGACTGAGGCAGAGGAGGACAGCTGGGCTTCCCTCTCTTGAGTTCCGTTCACTAATTCTCTGAAATATTTGGAAGAGGAGACTGGTCTCCTGAACGAGCATTGGTAGAACTACCACTGTTCAGATCTTTCTTAGAGCAAATATATTGTCCAAGTCTGCGGTATAGAAAATCTTTCTAATAAATAATAACACCAGAAAATATCTACTGGGCTCTAACAATGGAATCTGACACTTTGACACAATGTATGAGGGTTTACTACTGTGCTATTTGAGGGTTTACTACTGTGCTATTAATAAACTTAAAGGTAAAAGAGAGATGAGAGAGAAGTGAAAACTCACATGCTAAGTCACAGACTATTTTTTAACCTTCTTGATGCTGTGTTTGAAAAGTCTTTTGGAAAGATTTTCCTGAGCTTTGTTTCTGGAACAATAATGATCTCATTGGTGGCAAGTTTTTGGTCATCTCTCTTCTTTGCGTTAGATGTTGATATTAACTGGGAGCTCTGTCTAGTGTCATATTTTGAGAATGTTTCAACTGTTTCCAAGACATGTGTGTCTGTGAGAGTAAGACCACCCCTACCAAGAATGAGTAAGAGAAGCCATACTCAGCCCAGCAAGCACTGAACATGGGAATTTGCTGCTGGCTGGAACATAAGCAGTGCCTTGGTCTAGTAGTTGCAGTGAGTTTTCCCATATGCAAATTCCAACAAAGAATGTATTTTCATATAGAAACAAAGTTACATCAGATGACTTAGTTATTAGGCTAACAGGTAAAGCACATTTAACACTCTGTAGCCATGGTGGGAGGTGGTGCTTTGTGATGTGCAAAGTGTGTATGTGCATGTGTGACAAGTTCATAAAGTATCATTCACTTAAAGTAACAAAGTAATGAGTGATAAGGAGTAATGCAAAGATGATAACAACATCATATTTTAGGAATATCCTGAGCTAGCCAGGTAAATCTTTATGGATGATTTAGCTGGTTAACCTTTAATGTGGTGGAGAAACAAGTCTGACCTTGTTTCATAGTATGTGCTTGGCATGTTTACCTCTGTTATCCCAATTTAATCCTCGTGTAATTGCAAAAAGTCTCTATGAAGGAGGTAGAGTGGAGTTATATCATATGTAGGGTTAGATTCTGAAGTCATTGAATAAAGTGAATATTATATAGACCCCAAATTTGCTTTGAAATTCTCCTGAATTACATATAAAGATATACATAGTCTTATTATTATAAGGCTGAAGAGTGACGTACAAGTAATACCATATATTATAGAGTTCATAGGGAATATGTAATTTTAGAGATAAAGTTTGTGGGCTTATTTGTAGGGGGTCTTATATAAAACAAATGTTGAAAACTTTTTAACTATATAGTCTGATGCTACATATTTGAATTTGCTCAAGTTTATGCTCCACTGTATTATTATCCCAAATTTACCAAAAAGAAAACCAAACTCAGAAAAGTTAAGTAAGCTATTGAAGAAGACACAGCTGTTAAGTAGCAGAACTGGAGTTTGAATTCATGTTTCTCTGACTCCAGAGCCTTTTTCTGACTTCCCCAGTATTTTCTGACTTCTAAATCATTGTTCCACAAATGACATTTTGGAAATTATTTATAAGTTAGGATTTTCCTGCATTTACCTGTAATATGCATATACATAAGCACATGGCTATATGACTAGTACACATATACCAGAAATTCACAAACCTAGAACATATGAATTGAATGAACTGGCTTGGTGCCTGAGCTCAGTGGTTAGGGCTCCAGCCACATACACTGAGGCTGGTTTGTTCAAATCCAGACCGGGCCTGCCAGACAATGACAACTACAACAAAAAAATGGCAGGGTATTGTGGTGGGCGCCTGTGGTTCCACCTACTTGGGAGGCTGAGGCTGGAGAATTGCTTAAGCCCAAGAGTTTGAGGTGGTTGTGAGCTGTGATGCCACAGTACTCTACTGAGGGTGACAAAGTAAGACTCTGTCTCAAAAAAAAAAAAAAAAAAAGAATTAAATGAACCAATCCGAATGAACAAAAGAAGAAATCTGGATGAATACTAGAACACTAGTCAATCAGTTTTCTCTTAGCAAGCACTCAGCGTGTATTGCCGATACCCATCATGTTACTATGCATGTTAATAGCTTTCACTGGACACATAAAGTTCCTGAGGCTGAAAGATGGACATGGTACAGGCACAGAAGGTACTGGCCTATATGAGGTATAAATTTGGGTTGGTGTCATTTACTTAACATTCCCAGCGTCTCAGATGTATGCATTGTCCGTCCATCTATCCATCCATCCATCCACCCATCGTCCATCTCTCCAGTAGAAGATGTATCATGTGGCACGCAGCACAGTCAGTGTTTTGTATATTCAAAATAAAAAATACACACTTTCATAATTTGAGAATCTATACTTGTTCCCAAATGTTAGAAATTGTTCTTATTGAATAAAAAGTCAGAAGTATATATCCTACTATAGAACTTTTAAGATATGCATTATAGGTCTGTTACAAATTGCTATCTTTTCATTAGCAAACCTCACCTGAATTATTAATATATGAGCTTGGTTTTTTAAACTGGTACATTTCTTCAAATAAGTACAATGACATTTGTTTCAAAAGGGAAATCAGCCAGATTTTTCATGACTTAGGACAGAACTTTACCCCTGTATCAATAATTGATGAGGTTTTGCTTTATATTTTATTTATAACCAAGAATGGCCAAAGCCTTGGAGTCTATGGCATTCTCATTTGGTTACAAAGTACACTGACCGAGAGTCAGAAATTTCAGGGTTCAGCACCACTTGTAGCCCCTCAGGTGTCTCGTGAATCACGTGGATGCTAGAAGTGAAGCCATCATTGTTACCTGTGGTGTTGAGGCCAAAGAGGAGAGGGCAGGACACAGCAAAGGCCAGCACCCAGACAGCTGTGATCATGAGGGCCACACGCCGGCAGGAGCTCCGCCCTGTGCCATGCTGGTAGTGAACAGGCATGACCACTGCAGTGTACCTGTGGAAGGAAGGGGAAGGAGGATGGCATGATGAGATGGGCATGGGGAAATGTGTTTAAAATACACATTGAAAGAAGTTGCTAAGAGAAATAATCACACATGTGGCTGGAGAAGAATACAGTAGAACCTCTATGGTGGATCACCTCCCTACACTGGCCTCCTTGAGTTGAACTAATTTTCATAGACCGGACATGCACCACACATACATATCAGTATGGGTGCCTAGTTCCTTCTGGTGACTACTTCCTTATGTTAACCAGTTTGTTAAAGTCCCTTGGGTGGTCAACTTACAGAGGTTCCACTGTAATTGAGTTGCAGAAAGTTAAGAAAGAAAAGGGTGTTTGAGGGAAAATAGCAGAAAAGTTTAGAAAAGACGATGAACTCATTGAGGAACATGAACAGAGAAAGAGAAGAATGAAAAAGTTAATACAGCAAGATTGGGTTGCCAGGGAATTCTTCCCCAGTTCGGCTTGATCGCCTGGCCCGGCAGTCTTGCAGTCATACCTCTCCATTCACAAGACTCTGGGTGCTGGTTTGTGGACCTTGACTTTCTCCTGCAGTTTTTCTGATAATGGTAGAACTGTGCCCAAAGTGGACGTTTTCCTCCCTGCTTGTATCCTTATATACATTCTAACCCTCATAGCAACAGCTCCTGCAAGTGGTAGAGGCTTCAGAAATAGGGATGAGTAATGTCCAATGGAGGCTTTTTAAAATCCAGTTTTTATGCTTTTACATGGTCAAAGCCAAGTGCCTCACTCTTGTTGAATGTTGTTATTATTTTCTGTGGGAACTCATACACATTTCCACCTCCTGTGAGACTTACCTGGACAATTGTTCCACAGTCATCTCGAACTCAAGATGTCCAAAACAGATCTTCCCACACCAATTGTTCTACTTGGTTCCACTTTCTGCCTTTCTTCAAGACATCCTGACCCAGTACTCAGACTTTTTGGCTCACTGGACCCTTCCATACCAGTTGTTCACTCATTCATTTAACTTTTCATTCAATATTTATTGAGTCTCTCTGTTTCTCTCTCTCTCTCTGTATAGACATGTGCATAACGGGCATCATCTCTGTCCTCATTGAGCTTAGAGTTGAGAGAGTTGGATGAATAATAAAAAATAAAAAACAAATATGTTAGCATAAAATGAAGAGTGCCCAGGAAGAAAGAACCTGGCTGAGGCCTTAGAGGATAAAGGAAGAGGTAAAAAGAGAGCAAAGCAACACGGAGTGTGCAGGGAGCTGAGGGTATCAGAGGGGGCCAACCATGAGGAACATTCCAGGCAGAAATGGCAGGTCCTGGAAATGTACCCACTATCCAGTGGTTCTCACCCTTCCTAATGCCTCCTAATGCTGATTAAACTATCCTTTAATATAGTTCCTTATGTTGTGGTGACCCCCAACCATACAATTATTTTTGTTGCTACTTCATAACTGTAATTTTGCTACTGTTATGAATCATAATGTAAATATCTGATATGCAGGATGTATTTTCATTGTTACAAAGGGGTTTCCACCCACAGGTAGAGAACCGCTGCTATGCCATCTTGTGCATGTACCCACCTGTGCCTTTCCTGTGACCTGGTTTCTATGATGGCTGCAGCCTCCTGGCTGGTCTCTAGCCTCTGGGTTCCAAAAATAAATTTTATCATATTTCCCCACCTCCCCAGCTGAAAGTTGTCTCAGATAGGCAGAATTCTAAGATTTCTGCCTTTAACTACAAGGAACTGAACGCTAACAACAGCCTGAGTTTGGAAGAGGACCTCGGGCTCTGGGTGAGAACACAGTATAGCCTACACCTTGATTCTAATCTTGTGAGACCGTGAGCAGAGAATCTACCTTCACTGCACATAGAGTTCTGACTTCCGGAAACTGTGAGATAAAAAATGAAGTGTAGTTCAAGCTTCTGAATGTGCAGTAACTAGGCCAAACTTAATTTTCCTTACTAACCTGACCTACCATTGGTCCCTGACATTTGCTCATAATTTCAGCCAAAATGGCCTGGTGATGGGCACTCGTCAAGATTCAGAGACTGGTGTCTTTGTTCAATCTGTTATTCCTTCCCCATCCCTGGGTAACTCAATCCCACCCTCTCTAACCCCAGATTAAGTCTCCAGCAACCTTCTCAGTCCTTTCTGTACCTCTGATTCTGAATGCAAAACATTTCTGCGAGGATCAATGACAGTGCCCTCCTGCACACCCACAGCTGTCTTGCCTCATTACTGAAATTGCCTCATGGCTGGAGAGAGATGCCCCCATATGATTGGCTCAAATCATCTCATAGCCATGGTATCGAGCTCCATACACAGGATACATAGTAACAAGCTGTTGACAATTGCCTTATGGGTCATGAAGGCCTCCTTCCCCATAAGAAGAGAGTTTTCATAGCAGACAGGCTCAGGGGATCTAAGGTACATGGCCCGATCTACTTATGGCTCAACATGTATTGTCTTCTCAGTTCCAGTGAACCTAAAGCCAGATTAGAGCAGGCACCTCCTTCACTTTTCTTATGCATCTTGAGGGTTGGGGCTGAGGAGAGAAAGGACAGATGCAGGGCTAGAGGGTGTGGGACACAGCTCCCTGATGTTCTTCCTGTGTGTGCCCAGCTCCTCTATGCCAGCCCTGCCGGGATCTGCCTCTCATGCTTCTGGTTTTAGAGTGTTAACATCTGTATTCCCAAAAGAGCAGCTTTGGGAATCCTGAGATAACAATGAACTCTGTAGGACTTTGCCTTGACACCATGATGCTACTAAAGGTAGCTTCTTTTTCAAGAGAGAGAAGTAGAAGTCCTTCTTTAATAATGTTGGATAACGCAAAGGGAGGCTATGACAGCCCAACCCCATTCTCCCATCTGAGGCACATACATTACGAGCCCTTCATGAATCCCAGGAGCTTGGTGAGGAGCACTTGGTGTTCCTCCAGGCCTCTCACACTCCTCAGGACTCTTCTGGGCTTTGGACAAATATACCTGCCTAAAGAGCTTCACTGTTAGTGGTGACCCTGAGGCACCTTGGACGAGAGACTGATCTCTGAGTCCTGCTGCTGCCACGGTTAGTTGAGGGCAAGAGAAGAAAAGCTGCGGCCCACTTCCCCTTGCCCAGACCTGCAGCTGGGACTCGATCTTCCATTTATGTAACATCCTTTGATGTAAAAGAACCTGACTGTCTTGTGCATTCACTGATGTGCTAGTAAATGGCTAACGAGTGTCCCTCCAGGTGAAAAAAAGCCATAATTTGTAACATTCGCCAATTTCTGTGGTGTAATTACTCCGCTGATGCCCATTTTAAGCTACTACCAAAGCTTTAATAACTGGCTCAAAAAATTCCTAAAATTTTGCCAATCAGATCTCACTAGACCCATTAGAAGCTGGCTTTAGTACCCCACTGAGAGTTGCATACTTTCCCAAATATGCTTTAATGTTCAGCAACTCCTTGGAGGCTCCATTAATTCAATGAGTTTGTGAATGCAGGGAACCCTGGCTCCATTTCATCAAGGAAGAATCAGAGACACAGGGAGGTTATGACAGATTGTGGCATGAGCTGGGTCACCCATCTCTGAGGTCATTGGCTCTCCTGAGTGCCCCTCTCCTTCTTAAGGGCATGGACAAGTCTCTGAGGCCTTGCTGGTGACAAAGGCTTCCTCAATAAAGTTGGCTCAGTAAGGGCGGTTTGTATGTGGAGAGTACTGTGGGTGCCCAGAACTGAGTTTTCCCAGTTAGCTTGATTCTGTTAATTGGGAGGGATGTGTGTATACGATTCAGTTTTTCGGTGGCACGCAGCTCATGCCTGTAATCCTAGCACTCTGGGAGGCTGAAGCAGGTGGATTGCCTGAGCTCAGGAGTTCAAGACCAGCCTGAGCAAGAGAGACCCTTCTCTACCAGAAATAGAAAAACAAGCAGGACACAGTGGCCAGCTACTTGGGAGGCTGAGGCAGGAGGATTTCTCAAGCCCAGTGGTTTGAGGTTGCTGTGCGTTATGATGCCATGGCACTCTACCTAGGGCGACAGAGTGAAGATTTGTCTCAAAGAAAAAATCCAGCTTTTCGTGCCTCGTTCCTGGAGACTTTGATTAAGTACTTTTGAGGTGGAACCAGAAATAGGCATTTTTAACAAGTAAGTGCATAGTATGATTCAACAGGTTTGAGAAAGTCTGCATTAGGGTAAATTTATGTGACAAAGATTTTTGTTAACCTGGGTAAGAAGTGAGAGTCAAGATCACAATTTATCACTGTTATATGATTTTTTTTCTTATTCTTTTAAAACACGCTTTAACTGTTAAAATAAAAAAAATGCCCCCTGCTTGCCTTAGGTGACTGAGACATCGAGGCTGTTCCAGAATCAGCCATCGGAGGGCACCATAATGCAGCGAGAACTCAGCCAGCTCCGCCGGGGTGAGAAGTTCATTGCTCACCTGGGGGCTCTCCAGGCTCGGTGGGGCGGTGAAGAGGGGAATCCGGGCCTCCCGGGTTCCTGTGGCTCTGCAGGGATTCTGAATTCCTACCCTGGCGGACGGCTTAGCCTCCAGTTTTCTCTCGGAGCGATTGCCGTGACCCACCGCAGGCGAGGGCTGCGCCAAAGCACCCAGAGGGCGGGCCAGGCCGGGCCTGGACCGAGAGGGAGGCTTGGTCCTGGCGTCTCTGGCCATCGCCCGCTGCCTGCCTGCGTTACTCCAGGACCGGCGGCCCTGTCGTCCCTAAGCCAAGACCCCTCTCTTCTCCACGTGGGTGTTTGAGCTCCTAGCTCCCTGGGCCCTACCCGAACACTGGCATTGTGCCTAGTGGTTAAGCCTGTGGGCTTCAGAAACAGACCGAGAAGAGTCTGAATCTCAGCTCTGCTTCTTAAATGTGCGGCCAGTGGTTTGTCTTTTCCTAGACTCAATTTTCTCATCTATATAATGGGGATAATAGCCTTGCCAGAGCTATTACAAATATTGAATTAGATTATCTCTGTAAAGTTGTTTTGTTTCTTTAGCACAAGGCCTAGTACATATTACATTTGTATACTTTCCAGTGACAGTATTACTATTGTTATTATGTTAGCTCAGGGGATCAGTGCTTGTTCATATCAGTGAGATTACAGTTGTCTTTCTCCTACTCCTGAATATTAGGGAACATTCCATTGTAAAATTTCTCTAGGGAACAAATGTGTAGCACTTTCTATGTGCCAAACATCGTTTGAAGTGTTTTTAAAATATTAATTTATTTAATCCCCCCAATAACCCTTTGAGGTAGTTGCTATTACTAATGGAGGCCCTGAGGAGTTAATTTACTTGCCAAGGTTACATTGCTATTAAACTGTAGAGGGTGGAGTTTTAGCCAGGCAGTGTGACTCCAGAGCTAGGGGATCCAGAGTATGGCTTGCAGCTCAGCATCTCTGAGTAATACAGCCCGCTGTGTTAGAAGAGGCTAACTGAATTCTTACTCTTGCACTAGCTGTGTGATCTGGGAGGCTTACCTGCACAGTCTGGCCTCACAATGTTTACTTGGAACATGGGGATAATATGCCTACCTTGATGTGTTGTGGTGAGGACCATAATGACTGAAAAGCTCTTAGTGCCTGACACATAGTACAGGCCAAATAAATGGTAGCTATTTTTATTGTTGTTGTTGCTTCTAGACTCATGCAAGTTAGGATCAGCACAGAAGTGGCCAGGGCAATGAAGACTTAGGAAATGTGCCTCATTTAGTCCAAGGAAATTGCACCTATAGAAGTGCCCATCCTCACCTCTACCAATGGAAGAACCTCTTGTTGCAATAGACCAGAGGATCTGTGGGACGTCTATCGTCTCAGTTTTTAGTCCCAAGCCTGTGCTAAGAGGCTGCAGGACCCTGTGTGAGCATTTCACATTTCTGCTCAAGTGAGTTAACTATGGCGCTGCTTCTGATTCCCACGTCTGCCCTATGAATACTGGAGCCTGCGTAGCTGGTCACTCTACTGAAGGTCTCAATACCCTGCAGAATTCTATCCAGGAGCCCCGTGGACTGGGAGATACGTGCGTGTGTGTGTGTGTGTGTGTGTGTGTGTGTGTGAACAGATGAGGGTGCCTCTTTGGGAAGCTGGCAGTGGGGAGGAAAGAGGCCCGCCTGGGCGGGAGGGCCTGACTCTGCTCCCCGCCTGGGTTTAATGAGCCCCAGAGCTCTGTGAGGGCTGCTTTTCACCACCTTTTATTTGGTCAGACAGGGGGTTCAATAAATCTTTAGTTCTGTGGACTCCCCTCGTGGAGTTGTTGAAGGAGAAAGCTTTTTGCAAATGACTAGAAAGCCCTTTGCAAATATAAAGTACTTATTTAGATGCAAACTAAAAATCCAAGGTGCCTGTGACTCATCTGGTACCTATTGTGCTCGCTGCACAGACGCAGAGGCTTGCCTGTGTGATGGGTGCCATTTGAGAGCCACTTAAAGAACTCCCTGGTGAATGAATTTGGCTGCATTATTCCCGGGCTCCTCTCGGAGGACTCTAATTCTCAACACTTGGTCTTGTCCTCCTCTTCTGACACATTCTCAGCCCTCTCCCTGAGTTCGTTCTGACCCCCGTGCAGGATGTTGTGGAGGGGGCTGACCCCCTGGGGAGGCAAGGAGCCAAGAGGGTAGGGGCTTGTGCTCAGAGCACTTCCCTCTCTGCTTTTTCAAAAAGAAAAGGCAGCATTAATCCAAGCATCCAGAGCTATGCCTAAGAATCTAATGACAATAGCGTGTTACTTGCTTTCAAAAACCCTTTTATCATTTCCTTTTCTTTCCTATCTCTTTCCACCCTGTTATTACCGATCAGGGCTTCATGACCAAAAAATACTGAATCCATTTGGTTAAGTTTGTCAGACTGGTGACTGGCATTGTGTGAAGACCAAAGGCCTGCCTGAATGACTGCATTTTTAATGAATTGACCAGCTATTTGTCATCAGATGAACAGCATTTAATGCTGTGTATGGCAAACTGCTGTGAAGGATAATGGAGACAGCTTTTCCACGGCCTATTTTCTTTCTAGAATAGGAGGAGGCTCCATTTTGAGGCTTGGTGATGATGGATTGCGCCATATAGAAATACGTGCCAAGAAGGGAGGTGCCTTCCCCATTGGGATCTAAGGTATGGCTGGTCCCTTCAGGTTTCAGGCAGGTGAATGCTGTACATTCTTAGAGTTTTCCCGTATGGGACAGGGCCAATTCAAGATTTATTCTTGTTGGTTGGGTTTTAATTGGTGAAAATAGAAATGGGTGTTAAGCATGGCTGCTGCCAACAAAATGATGCTCTCGGGCAAATTAGAGAAAGGTGCCCTCTCCTGGCTGGCAATTTGCAAAACCCCTTTGGCCAACTCAAGGCTTGATAAAGAAGTACTGGCTGAATTTCTTTCCCACAAGTGTTCAGGGCACAACTTGTGCAACCTGGCCCACAGCCCCATGTGTGTGATTGTGTGTGGGCGGAGTATACAGGCTTGGTCTTGGGAGGGTAGAGAGGAGGGTCCAGAATTTGGAGGACTGGCAGGGGGCTGTCCCAGCCTCTCTCTCAGACATGAAAGCACATGTGGTGAGAATAAGATGGAGTCAGGCAGGCTTGAGCAGACATGCCACAGCTGGTCTTGTCGGTTTAGGTCCTGTTTGACCTTCACTCCAGGTCTTCCAGTGTCACTGTTTTGTAAATTTAGCTCCCATCCTAAAGATGCTTGTCTTGAGTTTAGGTGGCCTGATTTAGGAGATTTAACTTTTGAATTGGAATGTTGTAATAGGTCACTGAGTTATACTGATCATTATTTAAAATTGAGGTTGGTGTGGTCTTTGCCTTGAACTTTTATGTATAAAAGTGTAATTTTGGAAATACAAGAACAGAACAGTCTTGGAGAGGCTACTCTCACTGTTCTCCAAGATCAAAGCCTTCTGACAAAGTCTGATGGTCCTATCCCCATCTCTGCATATTGGCTGACAGTGACAGGTGGCCAGACCCTCTTGGTCCGGTAACAGACACTCTCTTAGTTCTTCCCCTCCTGCCATTCTCTGATGACCTTTCTGAAAGTGCCTGTTTGCAGTATGAGCCTGGGCTACCTTCAGACAGAGAGCACAGTTCAGTTTCAGACTCTCTGCTCCAGGGCCTGTCATGGGCACAGCAGGGGATTCACAGGTGCTGAGGAGCTAGGCCTAGTCTGAGGGTTTGGGGTGGTGGAGGCAAGGATAAAGCACACCAGCTGCCTGCAGTCCAGTACTTCTGTAAATAACACAGTCCCCAAAACATGTACAAAATGTCCAGACATTAGACACAGAGTACTTAGATGTTAGAGTGAAGAGTATTCTAAAATTCTTATCTTTTCACTTTTTAACAGCTTTATTGAAATATAGTTTATACACCACATGGTCCACCCATTTAAAGCATACAATTCAATGTTTTTTTGATGTATTTACAGAATTATGCAACCATACCCCTCTATTTTTAAACATACTCTTTACTGGTATTATTTGCAGCATTATGGATATGTTCTTTAATTTTTTCTCTCGGTTAGATAACCACCACGTGATATCAAAAAAAAAACCAAACAAACATCTAGTCAACTGGGTGGTTTGCAGGATCTCCATAGGAAAGGGTTTTTACGTTCATACCCTGGTTCTTTTGGTTCCAAACTCCCATTTCAGCACATGAAGGAAAGTTCAAGGCTGTTGCTCTAGAGAACATGATGCTGGGCACTGTGAGGAGAGTGTGCACTAGGCTTTGGAGCAAGAGAAGAATGTAGGGCAACCCAGAAAGGGATAAAATTGGACAGGGAGGTTGGGGCCCTCTGGTGGAAAACTTGGAATGCCAGGTTATGGAGGAATATTTATTCCATAGGCCAAGGAGACACTAAGGGGTTGTGAGTAGGGTGGTAGACATTAGGGCTTTTCCATGTAGGGGCATAATTCTGATAGTGGTACGAAGGATCAGCGAGAGGGCAGGGCCAGAATTTCAGGTGAGAGGTCATGGAAGCCTAAAATAAATAGGGGGCAGCCAGAGAGGAAAAGTAGGGGCAAATTTGAAGAAATTGCAAAAGTAGAGTCTGTAAATATTGACTGCTGGGGTGTGGAAGATTAGGAAGACAGTTGAGTCAAACACAACCCAAGATTCCAGGAGAAAGATGGTATCAATAAGAGATCATCAAGTCAAGAAGGTCTGGTGCCTTAGTGGTCTGCTTCTTAACGTTTAGCATTGTAGAAGCCAGTGGGATACTCAGGCAGTAATGTGGTAAGGGGAGAAGGCACAGGTGGACATTTGGGGAGCTTAACAGAAAGCTTAAGATTATCAAATTGGAATCAAATAGGCTTGTATTCTAAATGCTGACATGACCCCGTATTTGCTGTGTGACTTCGGCAAATGCCTTAATTACCCAAAAAAGCTGGAAATGTGATAATAATAGTAGATGATAATATATAGTGGTACCTAAGAATTGTGAAGATGAAATGAGTTAATGCATGTCAAAGTTCAGCACAATACGGTAAATTCTCAATAAATGACAGATCTTATCTGGTGTCACCTGTTGGAAGTATGGAGTGGACTGATGATATCATTGGGAGAAAGAAAAGAAGTGGAAGGTGAGCAAGGAGGGAGAGGACTCAGAGAAAGAAGGTTGGAGGCTCTTGACTGGTGCTAGAGACCACAGGCTCGGAAGCAGCCTCCTTTCCTCAGGGCTCTCACTGGGCCTGCTGGTGTCCTATGGGAGCAGTGGCAAATCTAAGGCTTGTTTAGGGAGAGGGGAAATAGCGGAGGAAGACAAAAGGAGAGGAGAGTGAGGAACACAGGGACCTCTGGGCCGTGAAGTCAGGTACTCTTAGGGATAGGAAGTGATATTACTCAAGTGGAACACACAGAGTGGAGTCAAAAACCAAGAAATCCAGAAATTCCAGCTAAAAAAAAAAGGCAATGAAAGAAAACCTATCATTCTCTACTTGCTTTTCTTAAAGTCCCTGAGAGAAATATATAGATCATAGCCATGCTTTTAAAGTTGCCTTTCTCCCCCACTTTTCTTCTCTCTCCCTCCCCACAAAATGCATTTTTGCCCACCTCTCTCTTTTCCTCTTTCTCTGTCTCACTTTCCTTCCATCCCTCCCTTCAACAAAAACAAAAACAAAATAAGAGAATATTCTATCAACCCAAGTCAGCTCTCCTTTTCTCCTTCTCCCCCTCTTCCTGGCCTTCCTGTTAGGAATCACAAAACCCCCAAAGGATAGTGGAAAAGGAAGACCAGAATGGAGGGAGGAGATGAAAGGCCAGGAAAGCATATAAGATAATTATTTCTCTCCTGCCACAGAGGTTTCTTCTTCCCTGCACACCATAATTTATAAAGAAAAAGGAAATATCCCAATGTCAAGTTCTACTTGATCCCAGGGGCCTCAAATGCAAAGCCTATGCCTCCTCCCCCGCCCCCCAGCTTTTGGGCCACCTCCCTAAGCCTGGAAGGGGAATCCCAACTCTACCTGTCAATGCTGATGGCACAGAGGTTCAGGATGCTGGCCGTACACATCATGACATCCAGAGTGACAAAAACATCACAGCAAACACGGCTGAAATTCCAGACTCCACCTGTCACCTACGCATCAGAAACAAGGACGTTAGTGTTTTCCGAGAGATGGAAGAACCACCCAATCAGCAGCATTGTCTTCCCTTTGTCACCAGTAAGGCTGCTGACCCCCGTCCGCTCCCCATGGTTGGTACTGTCACCTCAGGGCAGACAGACATCAAGGGAGTACCAGGCTGTCCAAGATTGTTGCTAAGGAAAGGACGAATTCACAGAATGTTAGAATGTTAGTGCTGGAAGGGATTTCCCAAATCAATTAGCCCAGTGTTTCTCAAAGTCCTCAGCAGGCTACTCATTAACAATGTAGGTTTCTGAATCCTTCTTAGACTCACTGAGAGTTTCTGGCTCTGTGGCCTATGAATCTTCATTTTCAAATACCCCAGACATGCCAAGGTTTGAGATCACTGATCCAGTTCAGGCTCAGGAGGCAATGATGCCCTTGCAGTGAAGTGATATGTTCGCACGTGCACAGCTGGTAGTACAAGAACTTGGGTGGCTGCCTGATGTGTATTGTGCCAGAACTGCCTCTCTAAAGCCCTCCGCCCTGTCGCGAGCTCATTGTGTACTCTGGAAATAAACTTAGAGCATGGTGTTTGTAAAATGTACCTCCAAAGCAAAAATCTATCTGGTTTCAGGTTTTGAAGCTTGGGAACATCATAAAACAACGTCTATAAGAACCTACATAAAATAAGTCTGTGTTAATGTGACTGCCTTTGTACTACTGTCCCAATCACCAAGAGGTAGGGGAAAGGGCTGAGTCCAGGGGATTAGGATGGAGAATAGATTCTCTCTACCACTTGCAGAATTAATGAGGGTGCTTTCAACCTCATGCATCTACCATGTACATAATTATAAAAAGTCCAGAATTTAGGTAATTTATATTCTACTACATTGCTATTTTTATTTTAAAAACTTTCAGATAACCTAATTGAAGCAAGAATATATTGGGGAGATGTCATTTTCAGAATGTCTGAAAAGGGCCCCGCATGGGCCTCAAGGCTTTTGTGTATTTGCCAGCTTCCTGCCTGGGGGGCTGCCATTCTTGGGGACCATGGTTCTCAAGGAGGAACCTGAGAAGCTTTGTGCCTCTGGCTGTAGCTGAGTGTTTGTGATATTCCTCCTAAGCAGGACTATTTAAGGGTAAGGAAGAGTGAAAAATAGACACCCTAGCCTCTGAAGCAGCTTCTCAAGGAAAAAACAAAAAAAGAAACAGTTAATGACCAAATGACTGCACAAAAATGGTGCTATTCCTCTCAGTTTTCTTTTTCTTTTTTTCTTTCTTTCTCCCTTCCCTTCCCTTCCCTTCCCTTCCCTTCCCTTCCCTTCCCTTGTCCTCTCCCTTCCCTTCCTTTCTTTTTCTTTCCTTTTTTCTTTGAGACAGAGTCTCACTCTGTTGCCCTGGGTAGAGTGCTGTGGCATCATAGCTCACAGCAACCTCAAACTCTTGGGCTCAAGTGCTCCTTTTGCCTCAGCCTCCCAAGTAGCTGGGACTAAAGGCATGTACCACAATTCCCAGCTAGTTTTCTATTTTTAGTAGAGACGGGGTCTTGCTCCTACTCAGGCTGGTTTCTAACTCCTGAGCTTAAGCAATCCACTCGCTTAGTCTCACAGAGTGGTAGGATTACAGGCGTGAGCCACTGTGCCCGGCCTTCCTCTGAGTTTTCTCATGTAAGAATCTTTTTCTATGACCAGGTTACTTTACTTTTCATTCCTGTTTTATCCCAATACAGTACGGTTCTAAGGAGCTGTCTCTTCTTCTTCGCTAATAACTTCTCATTGGATTTATTTCCTTTCTCCTGTATCCTCTTTTAGCCCTTTGTTCATTTCCAGACTCTATTTTGAGAAAATCTGACTAAAGGAATTTTTTGTTTGTTTAAAAGCAAGAATAAAAAGTTAAAGCTAGTGATAAAGTCATCATTTTTGTTCACTTGGTTGTAAACACCTCTCCTTTAGTTTGACCCCTTGGCTCTATATAAATAAAGGCCTAATATGAACTTATAGGAATTCTTGGCATGAGAAACTTTTTCAAAACGGAGATGTAAAAATTCTGATCTGAGTCATCATAACACAATGATTTAAGGGAGCCAGGAGAATAAAAGATGGTTTTGCTTATTACATAGGATAGTTGCATGTTATAAAAGCTTCTTGCCAAAGTTGATTTTTGCACACTAAATTTTATTTCAACATTGTCTGTACCATAAAATTTATGTTTTAAATTGGGGAGAACCCACTTTTTTGCATAATTGTGAGTGCTGGTTTGTTTATGTGCATTGGGGGCTAGTACAGGTGAGAGAGAATAGGTGGGACCACAGCAAACTTCAGTGCTTGCTGGGTATTCATTAATTCATGCGTTCATAAAGCAGGTACTGGTCAATCGACCAATATAGCTCATTGACGGAAGATATATGTGTTAAGAGGTTTTACAGAAGTACTACAGGGACTATACCAAACAACTTACAACAGGAAAAGCAAGGCATTTTAAAATAAAATAGAGATCATCATGAGATCCTAATATTGTTAATACAAATTGACATTTATTGAGAATTTATATGTGGCACTGACCTACATGACCCATTCCAGCAATTTCTATCATTTTGAAACTCCAGATTTTGCAAATGGAATTGTTTTTTACTGCATGTGCTATTAGAGGTCTTTTGAGGACTATGTTGTACACTTACCTGATAGGAGATTAACTGACTATTATTTAACCAACACCTATAAGAGCAGGGACACTTACTTGTTTGCTGCTCCACGCACAGCTCCTAGAGCAGGGCATGGCATGAAAATATATTGTGGAAAGAAGGAACAGTCTCTGACATAATCTGTCTCGACAACAGCTGACATTATTGAATGCTTACTAAATGCCTGTGTTCTGCAAAGCGCTTTACATGCATGGCCGCCATTGCCGGTGATTGTCCTAATGACAGAGGACTATTACCATCATCCTTACAGAGAAAGAGCCAAAAGCTTAGAGAGATTAAGCACCCTGTGAAAGTTCACAGGGCTAGTAGAGGCAGACAGGGCCCTGGAATGTGGTTCGTTCAGCACCCTGTTATGGGGGAGTGGTTGTGGGAAGATGGATGGAAGTGGGTAGACAGGGGAAAGGTGAAAACCAGGTCCTCCTCCCAGAGTTTTGCCTGGCAGACTATATGGATTCCTTTTTGGGAATGTGACACCCTCCTGATTGGCTCTGTCCCAGAGTGACAAAAAACAGTTCACAAGACGGTAGTGGGTACTGTCTTTGGGGGGAGATGAAAGTACACACACTGCTGGTTTCTTTACTATCCATCCCTCTTGCCCCTAAAGGGCAAAGCCCTCAAGCTGTCCCCTGGCTGCCTGGCCCCCATTGGAGAGCCACCATTCCGGCTGTCCGCTTTTCCTGTCTCCAGATTCTGCCATCAACATTTCCATTCTCTCCTTGATCTCAGCTAAGTGTCAAGAAGAAAACAATCTGATTAGCTGATTAAAGTAATTCCCACTGAGGTGCCATCGCTTAGCTTTCCCTAGTGCTTACTCATTAAAATGAGTTTCTAATTGGTTGGACTTGTAATGACAAAATAATATTTCTTTACTGGAGTCCTCCACACCAAGTAAATCACAGTACGGGATCAATAAAGAGCATCAGAGTGTGCCAAGAACATGCTAGGAACTCTCACACATTATCTCATAGTAACCTGATGAGGTAAATATGATTTCTAATTTATAGATAAAGAAATGGAGAATGAGAGAGGTTGAGTAATTTGCCTAAGGACTCATAGCTTGAAAAAGGGGTTGGAATTTCAACCCCATTCACATTAACCATTACTCCATTCTACCTCTCAAAGGTCAGCACTTCGGAATGCCACTGCTGAGAAGTGCACAACTGAACTCCATTCCAGTATCACAGTAGGGAGAAGAGTTGGCATTTGTCCATCTATGTACCCATATAGCCACTATTTATTGAGTGCTCATTATGTGCCTGACTTTGCATGGGTGGGTGTGTTGAAATGAATTAAACCTGGTTTTGTCCCTAGAGCATCAGAATATACAATGTTCCTGTGAGGGAGATTAATGTGTGAATGGTGTGGCTGAAATGAGAGCCCAGGAGATAGATACTAAAACCATAGCTGGGATGTAACCTGGTAAGGGCCAACAGCGAGGTAAGTACAAAGTGGTGGGAGATCATGAAAGGCAAACTGACTTTTTGAAATTAAGGCAGAAAAAAAGTAAAAGAATAAGTCTGATTGATTTAAGGCTCTTCAGAGACATGCTTCTTTCTCCTGCATTCTAAAGAATAAGTCACTTCAAAATTATACAGCAGCCAGGTGGTGTTACTCTCACTTGCTAATGAATATAACTAACTCCCTTTGGCAATACAGAAGGTGAGAGTAAGCAAGCCCTGTCTTCAGGTACTGAAGTTGGCTATTGATTTTCAACAGACACAGCCTAGGGAAGCATTTCCCAAATTTACTGATTATAAGGCAGCATTTCCCAAATCACCTGAGGCTCTTGTTAAACAAAATGATTCTCAGGCTTCACTCAGAATAAGTCCCTAACATGATTCTCTTTGCCTGGGTTTGGGAAACATTGATTTGGGAGGTGAGGGGGCCAGAACTTTATCTTCAGAAATGGTTGTCCCTAAAGCAGGGATCCGTAAGCATTCTTTTATTTTTATTTTACTTTATTTATTTATTTTTTGAGACAGAGTCTCATGATGTTGTCCTGAGTAGAGTGCCATGGTGTCATAGCTCACAGCAACCTCCAACCCCTGGGCTAAATTGATCCTCTTGCTTCAGCCTCACCCCAGAGTAGCTGGGACTACAGGTGCCTGCCACAACACCTTGCTAGTTTTTTTTTCTTAGAGGCAGGTCTCACTCTTGCTCAGGCTGGTCTCTAACTCCTCACCTTCAGCAGTTTACCTGACTGGCCTCCCAGAGTGCTAGGATTATAGGTATGAGCCACCAAGGCCCTTAAACATTCTTTATGCCCTGGATTTTGTGGGCCTCATGGTCCCCGTCTTAAAAGAATGTATTTAAATGCATGAAATAAATATGATAGATCATAAAAGATACTAATTTTATGGAAAATAGTTATGAAGATATTTTAAATATATATCATATATAAAAATATATGTTCTACTTTAATAATTCATCAAATAATAAGATCTAGCACCAGTTTCAAAACTCTTACAATTTCAAAGTAATGATGACTATAAGTGATATTTCAGGATGTCTACAACAACCATAATGTGATTTGAAAATATAAATACCTGTGAGTTCTACCAGTGACACTAAAGATCTCTTCTGCTGTGGGTTCATGCCTACATTCATAACTGAAGACAGTACTAAGTTTTACCTTAGTGAAAATAGGGAAATCATTTTGTTTACATCCAAGTTGATGGACTCCCCAGGTTAAGAACTCCTGCTGTAAAGAGATGAAGTTTTACTTATTTGGGAGAGATACTCAAAGGGCAAAGATAGAATTACTTCTCTCATTGGCCTCTTCAGGCCATTTTTGTTTGGAAATCATTTTTTTTAAGGGGGTGGTAGTGAGGAGGGTTTGCTGTAGGGCAATATAGGGTAAATTAATTAGGAGTTTTTACTTCTCTGAATCTCAGTTTTCTCATTTGTGAGATGGGGGTTTTGTAGATTAGTGGTTCCCAAATGTCACTTTAGCAGATGGCTAGATGGCTGCACAAGTAATAGGGGGTGGGAGTGGGGCTGGGTATGATTACAATTACCACTGACTTCCATGCCATTCTGGAAATTCTGGTTTGGTAGATCTGAGGTAGACCCAATCAGCCTATATTTTTAACAAGCAATCTCTCTCTTCCCCTCTGCTTGGTATGAATATGTCCTCCAAAAAGCTTGTGTTGGAAACTTAAGCTCCACTGCAACAGTGTTGGGAGGTGGGGCCTAAGAAGTAATTAGGCCAAGAGGGCTCCTCCCTTACAAGTGGATTAATGCTACCACTGTGAGAGTGAGGTTCTTATACAAAGACAAGTTTTGCCTCCCTTTTGCTTCTCTTTTCTCCTTTTGTCTTCCACCCTGAATGATGATGGGCTTGGTTCTGGCCGAATGGTGTCCTAAATCTTGAACTTCCTAGCCTCCAGGACTGTAAAAAATAAATCTGTTTTTATAAATTACTGAGTCTTGGGTATTCTGTTCTAATACTACAAAATGGTCTAATACACCCCCGATGAAGGCTGAGCTCAGAATTGCCCAAAGTTTGGGTGCACAAGAATTACAGAGAATCTCCATCTAAAATGCAGACTTCACAGACCCTACCCAGAAAAACCTCATCGTCGGAATATGGCTAGGAATTCCTTGTGATGGAAAATGATGAAAAAATCATTTTCAAGTCCTTTCAGCTTTAACAATTTATGACTTTTATAAAAATCCAGAGTTTGGTGAAGAAATTGTGAGAATATCCTATTGTTTTTTGAGCCAGAGTCTCACTTTATCACCCTGGGTAGAGGATCATGGCAGTATAGCTCATGGCAACCTCAAACTGTTGGGAGCAAGTGATTCTCTTGCCTCAGCCTCCCTAGTAGCTCAGACTAAAGGTGCCCACCACAAGGCCCATCTATTTTTTTTTTTTTTTAATTTTTTTCTTTTCTTTTTTTTGCAGTTTTTGGCCGGGGCTGGGTTTGAACCTGTCACCTCTGGCATATGGGGCTTTGAGCCACAGGCGCTGCCTGCCCATCTATTTTTTTAGAGAAGGGGTTTTGGTCTTTCTTAGGCTGGTCTCAAACTCTTAAGTTCAAGCAATCCACTCATCTGGATTCTCCCAGAGTGCTAGGATTACAGGTGTGAGTCACCACGCCTGGCCACTACAGTAGGGAAGTCTTAATTGTTATCAAGTAAATGTCATTCTTTTTAATAATCACCATCATTACAAAGCCCAAACGTTCATCCATTCCCAATATATTACTGTTGCTTCCTTTTATCCATCTGACCTTGGTTGCTTTTCTGTAGTACATTTCCCTGCCTGAACCCACCCCGCTCTGTTTTCTTGTCCACATTTCTTAACTCCGAGTCTTTTCTCCTGTCCATACTGGAACCCAAGTGCTCTGAATTTAGTATTCCAAATCATCCCCTGGCTGCCTACACTACCTTTCTGTCCTGATCTAAGTGCATAAACATCACAAAAGGTGCTTAAGCGAGTGGAACAAAATGAGATGTTTGTGCTTGGCAAGAACACTCCAGAGTGCAGCCTGTAAAGCAGGAAATTAAAAACTTGAGAGGGAACCTGAGATAGAACTATTTGATATGGCACAGAAAAGAGTTTTTGAGAAAATACCATAAACTGAATTAAAGAGACAGTCAAGCCAGGAGCCCTGTGAAATAGAACCCTCTGTGAGGTCAGGCTTTTGTCCTGAACTTTTCTGCTAGGCTCCAGGACAGAGAATACTGAAATGGGTCAGTGACTGGCCCCTGGGAATCCCCAAGTGCTTTAAGCTACTCTGAGAATGATACCCATGAGAGCCAACTATGGGTCACACTTACTGATTGTCTTTTCTTTCCAGTAGGACACTGGGAATTCACGAGATCCTCAAGCAGCTGACGTGTTCCACACATAATTTTTCTGGTGATTAGTTCAGAAAAAATCACATTGGCACAATCTAGTCCAAACACAGCACATCTCTTCTACTAGAAGTTCTAAGATGGATTTTCTCTCCTGCTGTGAATGGTGTCATGCAGTGTGCACATGTGAGGTCCATGGTTGGACTTTTGCCTGAGGATAAGGTCAACTGAAGAGAGCAGAGCTGATAGAATTATAGAGAAATGGAGCTGGAGCTTCACAGATCAAACTGTGCCTGAAGCCCATCCTAACTCAGAACTTTTAAAGTTCCTGATGTGATAACCAGTGCATTCTGTTTATTTAAGCCAATTACAGTAAGCCACAAAAGGTGACTTAACTGAAACATTTATAGATTACACTTTTGAGTTATCAAGTCTCTCTCTCAGCCAATAACAGTTGAGCCTTACACCAGCTCAATGTGGAAAGTACTGTTGTCACTTCCATTTTATTCACTTAATTCCATGTCTTCTGACTCTAGGTTCTGAGCCTTTCTCATAGCATGACCTTGTGTTGAAATGGCATTCGTCCCAGTGAATTCTCACAGAAGCAATGTTGTATGACACCGTATTGACTGCCCGTAGCAACTTCCTATCTTTACATCATTTTTTAAATAAAACATTTTTTCTTTGCCTTTTCCTTTCTTTTCTTTTTTCTCTTCTCTCCTCCCTCCCTCCCTCCCTTCCTTCCTTTTTTCCTTCCTTCCTTCCTCCCTCTTCTTCCTCCTCCTTCATTTCCTTCTCCTTCTCCTTCCTATCTTTAGTGACTTCATGGTTAAGTACTGGCCAACTAGGCTTACATGAAGTTCTTTAGAAAGATGCTTCAAGCTACTCTTGGGAGAGGAAGGACTTTTTCTCTCCTTCTGATGTCCTTATCCATCCAATTTTGAATACTACCATGATTCTGGGGCCATGACAGCCCAAGGATATTGAAGAGGAAGAATAGAAAAGTCTGGTCTGAGATGACATCATGGGGCAGCTGAACTAACACTAACAATCTCCTTCCTCCACCATTCTGGTTATATAAGAAGTAGAAAATTTGGTTAAGCCACAATTAGTCAAGGTTTCCACTATTTACAGTCAAAACATTCCTAACTCATACATATCTGGAAAATGAACTAATTTTCCTTTGAGAAAGATGTATGTATTCAAATCAAAGCACATGAAGCTACGAATTTGATGAATCCTTTGGTCCACAAAATGGTGTTTTTCTAATTTTTGGGCCTATCTTCCTGGGGACCCTCAAGGCTACAGCAGTCTCTGTGATCACCAGTGAACCCTTTCCTTTTTCAAAGGAGGCTCTTAGGTGTAATCATATGATTACAAGACCAGTTACTCAAACTGGACCATTGTCAGGACAAATTAGTAAGAGCAACACCTTGCCCTTCCTAAGACACATGGATTTGTATATTCATAGTCCATATTTTAAAAGCTCAGAGTGCTCTTTTTTCTCATTAAAGTATCTCATCTGTCTCAAAGGAAAGACAGGAAAAAATTTAAGACTAAGGAAAGTATATACTAATGTGGGATAGGGACACCTGGTCCTCTGAACTAGAAACCTCTAATATCTTAACTGGCCATCTGTTAATGATAGCTGCTTCCAGTCATATCCTCTCCTCTATTGAGTTAGATCCTTAGTTGACTGCTGGGGAAAGTGACTCAGAGATATTAAGTTGCATTGACTGGGCCTTGAAGCAAGTTGGTAAGACCAAAAAAGAAGCCTCAAAGCCCATTTCCCAGTGAAGAGAGGTTTCTGCTCCTCCAAATCTTCTTTATGGGAATGTAGATTATTTTGACCATGCTCTTGACTACTGAACACCTGCATCAAATTACCCGAGGGACATAGGGCATAGTGCTTTTTATGGTGGGAAACTAAGAGCTCTACCAATGCTTTTCTCATGGGAGGAAACCCACAGATACTACTACAGAGTTCCCAGTAAGGCCTTTGGCAAGGTTTCCAGGGGCTCCCTGTGGTCTCAGCTGCTCTTCTCTGCTGTGCATTATAACAGGGGCATCAGTTATATCAGCAGATTTGGCTAGAAGGGGATGTCATGGCTTCCTAGTGTGGAGAAGTCACAACATTCATCTTTTAAGCCAGTATGTACAGGGGTTTTCCAATATAGTTCAGCCAGAGACCTGGAAGAAATTATAAATGGGTAGCCAAAGAGTGCCAAGTGGCTTTATTATAGACACCAAAAGACTAATTTTATTTTAGAGGGACTGAAAATGCTCATTAGAAGTAAGGTCCACTGCCTGCATTTCTGACATTCCTCCTTCTCTAGAAACTTGGACTTAAGAAACTTTGTAACGCAGAGAGATGAACAGAAACAGTTCAGGGGGATGCTGGTGGTGCCGTGAATCATTGACCAAGATATACAGGTTTGTGGCACCTAAAGTGCCTCACTTCTGAGCAAGATTATCCCATGCTCCTAACTTCTTTTTGTTCTCATTATTATCAAATGTAAAATAATAAATATTTCACCTCTTCCTCCCCCCTAGAAGTATGCAGGTAACAGGAGATGTATAAGATGATGGTGTAAGCTGGAACTGCCTACATAATGCATATTTACAGAGCAGATTCATGTCATCATTCATACATCAAATATTTATTTAGCGCAGGTTATATGCCAGGGAGTGTGTTTAGACCATGGGAATGAAGAACAAAGACATAACCTCTGACTTCAGGATTTCTTACCCCAAGTAGGTTGACAGAACAGTTAAGATAATTACAAGACTCTTTACCATCAGAATTATCCTGAGGAGAAATAAGCACATATCTTCTTTCAAACGTAAGTATTCCCTTAGACTTTAGATCTATTCCAATCAGCCTACTTGTTTTTTGTCTCTTCCCTTTCCTATCTATTTTCTTCCTTTACCTCTCTCTTTTGAGATCCCAGGTCTAATTTTGGTTCCCAGTCATTCTTTGATATGGGCACTAGCAGTCAATGATCAAGGTTTTTGCTCTCCCGTGATATGTCATCCTTAACTGTCACCTTCACTATTAACATTAACTGAGATATTAATTTGATGAATCTTAATTTCTCTTAATCATAGCATCATTTTGATCCTTCAGTGGGTACCTCCTTAGAATGACACACAGTGCAGAGGAGAAATATTAATGGTATGTTAAGATGTTCTTAAAAATATCTCTTTAATAATTACATGTTTTCTTGGTGAGAATATGCATTTCTTGAACAGATGTGGGCACCCTGATTTCCTTGTTAGCAAATGGATGTTTTGTCTTGATCACTCCTGTCTTTGTCTTGCACTTGCAAATGAAAACACTTTCGAATTTAAGAAAAGCTTCTCCCCCAGAAGAATTCTCCAGGGTCTGTTGCACCATCTAACTGGCAAAGGCTCCATACTATTAACGGAGGCATGGGAAACATAAATTTGAAGGTTTAGTTTGTTCCTTCAGTAGCAGAGTCTGCAGAGAGCTGGCAATCAGGAGGGAAAAGCCAAGATGAAGGCAACTGCACCACCAAAAGAGGTCTGATCTATTTGCAGACCATTCTTTCTCTCTCTTCTTCTTATTCACTGAAAAAAAATGGCTTCTTTTTGTTTTTAATATAATGTCTTCCACCACCAGAGCTCCATATCTCTCCTGCACACTCTCACTCCATATATATTGAACACTGAAGAAGATGCCCTCTGGACTGCCTCCTTCAATACACCACATCATTGAGAATAAACTCAAGGTCCTTTTAGGAATCATCCCATCTCTCAAGTTCAGTTCCCAGGATCGTATAGATCTGAGAACAGTATCATTCCCAGCCCCCTGTTTCTGATGTGGGAGAAGGATCAGATGGTAACTGCCACCCAGAGCTTCAGTTCCCTCATTAAAAAAAGAATTTCCTTCCTCAGCTCCTGGACCACTAGAGGAGTCCTTTGAGCCCCAAAGGCCAGGAGCTCAGGAAAGACAAAGAAAAGCACGGATACATGAGCAGTACATGCCTGGAGCCCACTCACCTCCAGGTACACCACCCAGGGCATCACCAGGGTGGCCACCAGCAGGTCTGCCACGGCCAGGCTCACCACCAGGTAGTTGGTGGTGGTCTGCAGGGCCCGCTCCCTCAGCACAGCCACACACACCAGGCCATTGCCAAAGATGATGGCCAGGATGAGCACACAGTAGGAGAGGGCGTAGTAGGCATGTGGACGGGCCCGGTCAGCACCGGTGAAGTTCTCTGCCCCACAGGTATAGTTCAGGTGGCTACTCAGCTGGCTTAAAGGTGCCATAGCCCAGAAGGAGGAGCGTGACCCCAAAGGGTATCCTGGGAGGAAAGAGAAAGCAATAGAGGTAAAGTCAGACTCTTTGCATCTTGGTTGCTTATGTACTTTTTTTTGGTTTATTGAGTCAGTAAATATTTATTGAGCACTTCCTATATAATACTGTTTCTCTACCTCATTGTTGGAGTTACAAAACAGATAAAAATTTCTCCTCCGTGAAGCTTCCATTCTAGAGAAGAAGACAGATAATATGTAAGGTAAATAAAAGATGTAGTATGTTCAATGATGATATGTATTGTGGAGAAAAATCAGCGAGGGGTAAAAGGGGGTGTGGATTGCATGTATGTAAGTAGGTGTCAGTGTGACCCCAGATCCTCTAAGGGTCTACACCCCATCAGACCACATGCCCAGTGTGATCAGGAAGCCCTCGTGGAGAAACTGGCAACTGAATCAAAACCTGGAGGACACAGAGAAGCAGACCAGGCAGATATCTGGTGGGAGAGTGGTTCAAGCAGTAGGAACAGCAGGTGCCAAGAGGAAGGGCGACCACATAGAAGGGATGATAGGGAGGCCAGCATGGCTGAAGCCAGGCGAGTCGGGGGAGGAGTAGAACAGCATGAGGTGGAAAGGTTGTACAGGCCATTGAAAGAGCCATGCTTGGACTCAGGACACCGCAGGACCTTGTGCACATTACTCTACCTGTCTGAGCTCCAGTTCCCTCTTGTGTGAAATGGGGGAAATGATGGAACTCAGCTATCTAAGTCCATCTGTGCTGGAACAGAATACTCAAGATTGGGTAAAGTATAAAGAATGGAAATACATTCTCTCCCAGTTCTGGGGTCTAGGAGAAGATCTAAGGAGTGTGGTTTTTACAGTAGGACCCTGAAACCCAAGCAAAAATGGCTCCTGCTTCCAGCTCTGCCCTGGAAGAGGGCTGCACTCTTGGTCTCTGCTGTGACCCCAAAGTTTGTGTCCCCTCTGAATTCACATGTTGAAGTACCAACTCTCAGGGGGGTGGTAGGGCTGGTACAGGAGAGAGGAGGGGTCTTTGGGAGGTGATTAGGTCATGAGGTCAGAGCCCTCAAGAATGGGATTAGTGTTCTTACGTGGGACACTCCAGAGAGCTGAACACCTTCTAGCCTACCATGTGAGAACACAGCAGAAAGGTAGCTGTCTGGGAACCGGAAGGCAGGACCTCACCAGACACAGTTCTGCTGGTGCCTTCATCTTGGACTTCCCAGAAGTAAATTTCTGTTGTTTATAAGAAGCCCAGTTAATGTTGTTTTGGTACAGCATCCCAGACAGACTAAGACACCCTCTTCTGGTGATATGTTCCCACTGGATGAGGTCATACCCTCTAAAGGTCTACACCCCATCAGACTACATGCCCAGTGCCAAAAGTGCTCCGAGCCTGTTTCCAGGGCATCACAGGCCTCATTTTGAATCTATCACCCTGTGGGCAGACTCTGCCATGTGTGCTGTGTATGCATGTGTCTGTGTGTGTGTGTGTGTGTGTGTGTGTGTGTATGGTCCCTGGGACCAGGTGGCGGTTTTTGTTGGCACTTGGATGAATACCTTCTGTGTAGCTTGAGGTGGGAAAAGAAAAGGATAGGGTCCCTGGGGTGGGACAGAGGATGGGGCCCAGCTTCTTCTGCACTGTCACATCATGTATAGAAGTCCTAGGGGCTCCTGAATCCTAAGTTCAAACCTGGCCCTCCAGATTGCTAGGAAGGTATATTTTTCAGGGTGGGAAGATTAAACATTTTATTTAATGCTTTGTTGGTTATGACTCCAAAATATTTAAACATAATATATATGGGCCTCCATTGGAACTCTTGCTCCAGGCTCTGGCAGACATAGAGACTGGGTTGGTGTCCAGGATATGTTCTCAATCCTGGCTCTGCAACTCTCCTTTGATTAGGAGACTGGCCTAATCACGGCTGTCATTTCATACTTCATTTTAAGATATTTTAGCCTGGAATATGAAAGTGTTAAAATGAGCAAATGATTGCAAAGGGGTGACCAACTTGAAATATATCAGAGAATTGCTTTTAAAAATTGTTCTTTATCTTGGCAAACTGTTTGCACTCAATGTATTTTAAAACATAATAGTAATTCTTGATAATAATTATAATTTTCTCATTATTCGGAAAAGGGCAGCTGCTACCCTGGAAATAGTACTGCTGCTGCCAAGAGCTTTTGGAAAAATACAATGCTTTCTGATTGTTCAGGGATATTTCCACTTTTAAGGCAGGCTTGGGCTCAGATGACTTTCCTTTCACAACTGGGCCACCTTGGAAGGCAGTGGCCAGAATCCTCCTTTCCTGGGCCTTGCAGTTGTCTACTGATGTCTTAGCCTCATCTCACCCGCCATTTAAGAGGGAAGCACAAAAACTTGTGATGTTTGTTACCATCTTGCTGGACTTTTTACTCTTTCCAGAGGTTGTCAGCTACTTAAAAATAGTACAGCTTAGTGTCGATGGCTAATTATATAAAGGGGAACCCTCAATTCTCAAAATCAATTCTGAGCCTGATGTTGGAATCACAACTCCATAGGTTTCTGATTTATTTTTTTCACATTGCACTGTCTCAAGTCTTATATTCTTTATAGCAGCAGGTGGGGTAAGCTAAAGTTGTCCAGGCAGTTTCTGACAGGTTGTGGATGTGAGAGATGAAAGCAGAGATGAGTGAGATGCTAGAATACTCCCTACCTCTCAGCTAATTGTTTCAGCTTTCTCCCTCCTTAGATATTTCCCTCCCTCCTTGTGTGTTGCTTATACAACACAGAGCTCAGCTGGGCTTTCTTCTTTCTTTTTTCCCTCTGATAGATGTACTAACAGATAATACTCTGGTCTCAGGTAGGGAGAAGCAAAGAGTCTAGAGAGTCCCTTAACTCAATAATCACTCTCTAAGTAACTCATAAGTGTAGGCTGGCTTCCTCATCAGCAAAATGGGGATAATCATAGCCATTTCACTGGGTCATTGTGAAGATTAAATGAAATTGTATATGTAAAGCTTTGGCACTATTGACAACTTGGGATGGATAATTCTGTACTGTGGGCGTCATCCTGAGCATTGTAGGTTATTTATCAGCATCCCTGACACCTACCTACTAGGTGCCAGTATCATACCCCCTCACCCCTGCCCGACCCCAAGTCATTACAACCAAAAATGCTGTGAACATTGTCAAAGGAGTCACTGCCCTAGCATAATGTCCAGCAAATAGCACCTGAAATATAGTAGCTTTATTGTTAACAGAAAAGCAGGATGAGGTAAAGGGGTCAAATAAGCTACAGCTGGAGAGTGTCTAATGAACTTGGGAATGAGCACATCACTGGTGACCAGCAGAGTGCTGGGTGTTAAAAGTAGATGTGGGGGTGAGAAAGTATAGAAGGCAAAGACTGGAGGATTACTGCTGGCTTCACTCTTTTAAGATTCATTACATGCAGCACTATGTACAGATTTTAATGAGCCTTTAACTTTCTTATAAAGTATTGATATATCCTGATCTTTATAGTCTGTTTGAGCACCTCTTAGAGTGAGTGCATGATCTATTTTAAAAAGCAAAGGAACTAGAGAGTGGTCAGGCCCCCATCAGCTATGACATACATCCTTTGTTGCTGTTCAATCCTTCAGTGCTGAGTGACAGTCTGCCTGGAACATTTGTGGGATTTACAGGGTATTAATTATTTATTCTCTTTCCTTAAGGGTATTGAGATAAGCAAAAAACAAACACAACAAAAGCACCTTGAGACCTCAACCTGCTCCTACAGGCGACTACTCCTGGGCTGCTACTGTGTGTCAGATGCTAGGACTTTACATGTATTATCTCATTTTAACATTTATAGCAGCCATAAAGGTCGATATCCTTTTGTGGATTAAAAAACTGAGACAGAGGTTCAGTAACTTCTTCAAGATTACACAATGTATAAGGTGCTGGTTTGAGCCAAGCTTTGATCTCAGGTCCCCCTAAAGCCAAAGCTCACAATTCATTCTGTCTGTGAGTAGAAGTTGAAGTCAGGAGTCATTCTCAAGTGGAGATGAGTTTTCTTCAACCCAGAGCAAAACACCTTTGTAGCAGGGGTCCATGACTCCATCTTCACCCAGTTCACAGATCGCTAGCTCTTGCCACCTCTAATTTTTCACTCAGTCACACCCTGACCACCCATCTTCAGAACTTTTCTGGCCTGGGCTTCAATCCAGACTTGCTATATTGCCTGATAAAATTAATAATTGTAGCTCACATTTGTAAACATTATCATATTTAAACCTTGCAACAACCTGATGAGGGAGATAAATGCCATCATCATCTCATTTTTTGCAGATAAAGAAAGTGAGGCCCAAAGAGGTTAAACTTATCTTGCTAAGGTCACAAACCGGGAAATGATGGAGTTGACTCAATCCAAGATCTGTCTGATTCCAGAGCTCATATTCTTAACTAAGCCACTTTTGGGGTAAGGCAGACAAACATGAAATGGGTACTAATTTTAAAATCTCGCTTGTTCAGAGTATCTTGTGCACATCATCTGACTAAGCTCAGTAAGTCAATGCAGGTGCACACTGCTGATAGAACCAGTGGGAGTTACATTGTCATTATTATTAGAGGTAGTCTTTAGCATTTCTATGACATTTTATTCTTGCAAATTGCAATCTAGTGTATTTACCTAATGAAGACTCAAAAGTGCATTGAATATATAGTATATTTATATATGGGTATTTGGGCACATTTACATTGTTGGTAGATGTACAGAAAAAAAACATAGCTGCTTACGGGGATCCAATAGCTTAGATGATATCATCTTTTTTCCTCATTAAAACTGCTCAGCAAAGCAGAACACCCTCACTTTCCCTTACAACCTCTAAAGACTGAGCACACTGCTGTTATAATCAGAGATAAGATAGGAATTCAGTAGATCAGGCAGTCAATAAGCAAATATTGATAACGAATTTCAATGAATTAGAAACTGAATTTATTGAGTAGAATCTATTTGGAATTTGCTTTAATTCGTATTCTGAAGCAGCCTTCTGTATAGATGCTTTAATATCAGGCACTCATTTGGATACTGTCAGTATTTTCCTACTCAATATCCCCGCTACTGCTAACCATGCAGACTTGAAAATATACAACTATAAATAAACACGTGCTTGAGGAAGAATCTTTCTCAATTATCTCTGCTTCTCTTTGTCTATCAGAGATTCTAATGTCACGTCAAGCAGCTGTTCTTCACTCTTACCTAAGGACAGACATTTTACTGACCTTTTAGTATCAGTAGGTGAAGGGCTTCACCAACAAAATGCAAACAAACATGCACAATGAGTTTAAACAAACATGCACAATGAGTTTAGAATCCAAGTCCCACTTTGCTATTTCTGCATTATTACTTGTGTGTGCATTTCGAAGGTATTCAACTAAGCTAAATGGAGGAACTGGAGGAAATGCCTATTTGCAATTATTTCCATTGACCCCATAAGCTACGATAAGTAATGAAAGTCCCACAATTAAATAACAATACGCTAAAAATCATATATCATCACAAAAACATACACAATCATCATTGCCACTACATATCTCTGTTGGGAATAATTGGATTCTGACTTGGAAATAGGCTGACTTTAAATAGACCATTGAAAACAATGCCTCTCAAAACCCTCAGCCCTGGATTACCAGGGTATTGAATTGGGGAGTTTAAAATAACAGACCCTTACAATTAAGTAAAACCCTTAAGAGGAATACAATCAACTTCCACGCAAATCCCAGGAATAATAACAGCTTTTTGTTTTCTATCTTTTAATCCTGCCTTGATATAGCTTCTACAACCCATGAGCATACAATTTCAGGGAAAAAAAGAAAAGAAAAAAAGAAGAGAACAGGTTTTTACTGTCCAACCACTTAGAAAAAAAAAATAAAAACAGTATCCTTAGGGTTTTAGGTTTTTAAATAAGAGCAGGTATAGAGTTTTACTGCATATTCTTAGAGAACCCCAGAACTCCAAGCTGATTAAATAAACTTCCAGGAAAACATGATGTACTAAATTAGAAACAAAATGAAAAATTACTTACCCTGAAAATTTCCTCTGATTTCTGAGACTGTGGAGTTTAGCACTTGAGTCCCCGCAGCCATTTACTGACAGCAGACATACCCAAGCAAGGCAAACTTTGCCTTTCCCAGGACACGGAAACTATGTACCTGAACAGAAAGAAAATCACCCATTTTTGCCTCTCAGGTGAAATTACTTGTGTGCTGCTTTTCCAGCTACCCTACTAGACCTTGGTGCATGTTTTACAGCTGCTTATGAATGCATCCGTTTTTTTCTAGAGGATTTGGGAGGGATGCTAAACTAAACGTTGCTAGGGTCACCCGCCGAGAGGTTCTGTCCTTGGTGCTGAAAGAGAGCTCGAGTAGGCACGAGCAGGATCTGCCTTCCTCGCTCTCTTTCCCCTCTGTGCTTCTATCTGCTCCGGTTCTGTGCTTTTTAGTACATGTGCATTTTTTTCCTCAGTACACTTTTTAAATTCCACTCTTCCCACTTTATTTACCTTTATGATTTAATTTTTCTTAAATAACTCTCATCGTCCTCAGTTTAATTGCCTTTAGCTTTCAATGGGTACAAAGACGATTGGTTCAGAAGAAGGAATAGATCAACAAATTGATGCACAAGTGGTTAATGGAAATCAGTACGATTTAAAACATAATAGACAGAATAATTGAACTTGGAGGTATAAGCTTGTCCAAGGACAAAAGGTTAAAGGGACTATATTACAGTGTAAGCAGAAACTGAGGCACGGAGCATAACTGGTGATAATGATGAAAAAGGTTAATTATGTGAGAAATGTCAAGTGTTTATTTACTAGCACTTACTGTTTTCAGAGAACATTACAAACATTTGCCAATTTATGCTTACTGTTCTTCTGTAATCTATGTGAGTATTCTTTCTTTCTTTCTTTCTTTTAAACTCAGGTTTAAAACAAGCTAAAGTGAGATGCAACTTAGGGCCATATTTGCAAAAGTCAGTACTAGAAACAGATAATCTTAATTTACAGTCACCTTTTCATTTAACATTTTATTGTGGGATCCTAACTATTTCCTGTTCTCTTGTTTTAATTTTTTCCCCTCACTTTGGACAGGGTGGTAATTCTTTCACTATTTTCTCTGCCAACAGTGGATGTGCTTGGCAGCTGTGGTGCAGATGGTCACAGGGAAGCTAGTCCTCACTGACTATGATGGAGACCTCTGCTGGTTGAGAAAGAGGCAGCAGCAGCAACAAGGTCAATACTGCTCTTATTAACAACTCTACTTTATTGAACATGTACTATAGCTAGTCACCTTCATGCATTGCCTCTTAACCCTTTCAACAACCCTACATAATAGGTGCTACTTTTACCATCCTTAATTTATAAATAGGGAAATTAAGGCTTAGAAATGTTAACCATTTCTGAGGGTCACATAGCTAACAAGTGGAGGAGTCTGGATTTGTATCTAAGCATCTTAAGTAACGTAACAATTATGATATAATTCTTACAAAGGTGGAAAATTCAGATTTCCTGGGAGACTGACAATATTTCAGAGATAATATTAATTGTAATGATAACAAGAATATTAATAACATAATATTTGAATGATGACTTGTTTAGAATATGTCATGTTCTAGTTTATATCTTACATCAGTTTTATGATGGCTACTTTTAAAGTGGCTATTATGGACTGAACCATGTTCTTCTAAAATCCATATGTTGAAGCCCTAACCTTAGAATGTGACTACATTTGAAGGTAAAATCTTTAATGTGTTAAGTTAAAATAAGACCTTAAGGGTATGCCCTAACCCAGTATGTGTGGTGTCTTTATAAGAAGAGAAAGAGACACCAGAAATTTATGCACAGAGGAAAGGCCATGTGGGGGTACAGCGAGATGGTGTCCATCTGTAAGTCAAGGGTGGGGGTCTCAGGAGAAACCAAACCTGCCAATCTGTTGATCTTGGCCTTCTAGTACCCAAAACTGTGCAAAAATAAATTTCTTTTGTTTAAGCCACCTGGTCTGTGGGATTTTGTTATGGCAGCCCTAACAAAGTAATACAGAGGCTTAGAGAGGCTGGGTGCCATATCCAAGTTGCTTATGATTTCTTTGGCATAACTATTTTAGGTATATGGCTTATTGAATATGCCCTAAGGCTAGAACTTCCAGCTTGAATGTGAACTCCCAGGCTCTTCCTCCCTTAGATTAGGAGGCCAAGAGACTATGCACTGCTAACGCTTGGTTTGTCTGAAATACGAACGGAGGGAGGAAGTAACTGCAGGGCAGTGTCTGAGCAGAGTGAAGCAGGGGCATTCTAAGGATTCGATGGCCTCATAATGCTCATCTTCAGTATCATAGTTTTAACATTTAGCATTCTATCCTTATTTTCTTTAATATTTCAAAGTATTATGCCCAATAATAACGATGCCCTGACAATGCATGAATATAGCAGGAAAGACCTTACTTCTAGACTTTCTGAGTTAAGAACACACAGTATATCCTCACAGGGTAGCTATAATTGCTGGCAGGATTTTCCTTAGCATCTTTGTAGTGCCTTTCTTTGGCAAAGTTCAAAAGAAGATAAAGAGGGATAAAGACTCTTATTCTAATTCTGTGTAGGAGCAACAGACAGGGAAATTAACTGACATGCCCAAATTCACACATTTAGGCAGCAACCCAGTCTCAACTCAGCTGTCTCTCTGGTAGACGTCCTGATTCTTTTGGTAAATGGGAAGGGATTGGTGTAGAAAATAGAAGGAAGGGGAGAGGGGAGAATGAGCTGGTCCTTTCTTTCAGGACTTTATTATAGGTGAAGATCGGCAATTGTTCCTTTTAACTTGGCACTTTTCATTCATATGCACAACACCAAACAGGTTTTATTCTTTTAAGTAAATGAAACACTTATTCATGATTGGCATTGAAGATTTTGAGATCTGCCTTCTGGGAAGAACTCCAGGACGCCTACAGAACAGACACGCCTGGGTAGAAATCAAGAAAAGTACAGATCATTTTCCTCATCTTCCTTCCAGGAACTCATCCCAATAGCATAAGTGGAACATCCTCATGTACCAGGCAGTGGTGCTTCATGAGGAAATCCTTATCTTTTGCACCTGAAGTGAGTGGTGTAGAGGAAGAGTGGAGAGGTGGTGAGTTTCCAATGTATAGGAATGCTCAGTGGTCATGTTTGAAAGGAAGTTACACGAATTTTGCAGTAGAAATAGTCCTCTTCTGGTCTTTGAAATGCTTCTTCAGGGAAAGATGCAGAAAACCTTGCCTCATGCACCAACCATTGAGTATGCCATGACTTTCTCACGCCACTTTAGACTCCCATATCCCATCAGGACAATGTGGAGACCAAATGAAGAATTGCGGGGAGCCAATTTGAAGGACCCTGTGTGAACAGAGGGACCTTTTGTTTCCATGTCTCACTGTATAATTACTAGCATTTGTTTACTGGGAGATCTGATTGTCATGACGATCTTAAAATTGCATGGGTACTGATCTGGCCTGAAGAACAGCCCCAGGTGTATTTTTCACAGGCGTTAGATCTCAAATTGTAGGAGTAGAAACACAAGTTGGCAAATGGAAGATCAGGCAGTATGATTGCTTCTGTAAGTCAAGGATATCCAAAAGAATTGAAAACAGGGTCTCAGAGAGGTGTCTGTACACCCATATTCACAGCCACATTATGTATAATAGCTAAAATGTGGAAGTAACCTAAGTGTCATTCATAGGTGGATAAGCAAAATGTGATACATACGAACCTGCAATAGAATATTATTCAGCCTTGGAAAGTAAAGACATTCTGACATATGCTTCATTATAAATGAACTTGCCCCTAGTCCTTGCCCCCAGTCCTCTCTGATGAGGTCTTCTATTTTACCTCCTTTTTGGACTTCTATTTTTACTCTTTAACCTATTTCCCTCTTGTTTTTTTCTAATCTCCATTAATTAGCTGATCGTTTCTTCTTCTTTTTCTCAATTCTTCCAATATGTTTTATATTTCTTTTTTTCTTTCCTAAAATATATATACATGGAAATAGGAATAGGCTAGCATTAGAGAATTTTGCATTCTAATAAATTTAGCATTTGTTCACAAAGCATTTGGGGTGGATAGGTATGATAGGTGGTGTTTTCCAAAGATGGTCATGATTTTATGCTCCATTCCTCATGCTCTTATAGAACTTTGCCATTCCACCCTCAAAAGGTAGAATTTTCCGTCACTCTTCTTCTTAATTGACCATGTCAATTAACAGCAGAATGTACCATAATTAATAGCAGAGGCTTGGTCATAAAAATGCTATCTACCAGAAAGTGCCAAAAAATGTAAAATTGTAATACTCAAGTCATGTTTGACTTCTGCAATTGTAAGAGGTGCTCAAATGTGACTTATATTCATCTTTTTTATCTGCATATATTGAGTATTACAATTTTAACACAATTTTTTCTTTTCTTAAAATGTATACACACTTTTTTTTGGTACCTTCTGTCTTTGTTCTCTTGAGACACTTACTCTTGGAAAGCAATCACCATGCTATGAGAAAGCTCAAGCAGCCCATGGAGGCGTCATATGGAGAGGATCCAAGACTGCTGTCCCACAGCTCTGGCTGAGCTCACAGCTAATTCACAGCTAAAGCCAGCATCAACTGGCCAGCCACACAGTGAGTCATTTTGTAAGTGGCTACTCCAGTCCCCATTTAAATTGTCCCAGTTGATGCCATGTGGAACAGAGACAAGTTATCTCTGCAAAGCTTTGCCCACATTTCAAATTCATGAGCAAAATAAATGTTTGATATTGTTTTAAGCCAATAATTTTGCTATGTAGCAATAGATAATAAAGCAAGACTCAGTCTTTCTAGAAAGTGTCATTTTAGTGTTCAGAAAGAGCACATCTTCAATTCTATTGAGTCCCATCTCATTTTGAGGCAACTGCCATTTAATTATTCAGTGTGTTTGGTTTGAATCTCAAATGCTATTTATCTTACCTTATAAATTTTATAAAACCTTTTCCCTCAAAATCTGGGGCCAAGGACCAGCAACATTGGCTTTGCTTTGGAAGTTGAAATGGAAAATCTTAGGCCCCACTCTAGACTTATTGAATCCAGAATTTGCATAACAAGACATACCATTAATTTTTTTCTTTTTTTTTTATTAAATCATCTCTGTGTACATTAATGCAGTCATGGGGTACAATGTGCTGGTTTTATATACAATTTGAAATATTTTCATCAAATTGGTTAACATAGCCTTCATGACATTTTCTTAGTTATTGTGTTAAGACATTTATATTCTACATTTAGTAAGTTTCACATGTACCCTAAACCATTAATTTTTAAGGTTGGAGAAGCAGTGGTATAAAGAATAAGTCTATAAAACAGATGCACCTCTAGATACTAGACAGAGAATTTATTATTTTCCATTTTATTTTTCAGAGTTTTTTTTTGTTAAAATACTTTTAACATGAAATCTACCATCTTAACCATTTTTAAGTTTATAGATGAGTGGTGTTAAATGCTTTCATAGTGTACAATAATCACCACCAGCCATATACATAACTCAATCTATCCTGTACAACTGAAACTCTATACCTATTGAACAATAATTCTCTATTTTCGTCTTTCCCTCCAGTCCCTGGCAACCATCATTTAATTGTCTGTTTTTGTGATTTTTGACTACTATAAGTACCTCATAAAAGTGGAATCGTACTGTAATTTGACTTTTCATGACTGTCTTAACATAATGTCCTTAAGTTCATTTATAATGAAGCATATGTCAGAATGTCCTTCCTTTCCAAGGCTGAATAATATTCCATTGCAGATATATATGTATCACATTTTGCTTATCCACCTACATATGACACTTAGGTTACTTTCACATTTTAGCAACTATACATAATGTGGCTGTGAATATGGGTGTACAGACACCTCTCTGAGACCCTGTTTTCAATACTTTGGGATGTATATCCAGAAGTGGAATTGCTATGTCATATGTAATTCTGTTTTTAATTTTTTGAGGTGCTATGATATTGCTATATCTTTCACATTCCCACCAATAGTGCACAGGGGTTCCAATTTCTCCACATACATACAAATACTTATTATTTTGTTATTATTTTGTTTTTCAAACAGCCTTCCCAATGGGTACTGGGTGGTATCTCATTGTGGTTTTGATTTGCATTTTTCCTAATGTTAATACTGTTGAGCACCTTTTCCTGTGCTTAATGGCCATTTGTATGTCTTCTCTGGAGAAATGTCTGTTCAAGTCCTTTGCCTATTTTTAATTGGGTTGTTTGTGAATTTGTTTGTTTTTTTAGTTTTGGGAGTTCTTGGTATAGCATTGTAGGTATTTTCTTATCAGATATCTGATTTGCAAATATTTTCTGCCTTTTTATTCTGTTGATATTGTCTTCTGAGTCACAAAACTTTTAAATTTTCATTAAGTTAAATTTGTTTATTTTTATTGCTGTTGTTACCTGTGCCATGGTATCATATCCAAGAAATCATTGCCAAATCTAATATCATGAAGCTCTTCCTTATATTTTAAGAGTTTTATAGTTTTAGGTTTTACCATTAGTTCTTAGATCCCTTTCGAAATTAATTTTTGTGTTTGATATTAGGTAAATGTCCAACTTCATTTTTTTGTATGTGGATATCTAGTTTTCCCAGCACCATTTGTTGAAAATGCTATCCTTTCCCCATTGAGTGGATTTGCACCCTTGTCAGAAATCATTTGACCATGTATGGGTCTATTACTGGGCTCTATATTTTATTCCTTTGGCCTATATGCCTGTTTTTTGTTTGTTTGTTTGTTTGTTTGTTTGTTTTTGAGACAGAGCCTCAAGTTGTCACCTCAAGAGTGCTATGGCATCACAGTTTACAGCAACGCCGAACTCCAGGGCTCAAGTGATTCTCTTGCCTCTACCTCCCAAGTAGCTGGGACTACAGGCACCTGCCACAATGACTGGCTATTTTTTGGTTGCAGCCATCATTGTTGTTTGGTGGGCCCCGGGCTGGATTTGAACCTGTGAGCTCAGGTGTATGTAGCTGGCACCTTAGCTGCTTTAGCCACAGGTGCCAAGCCTATATACCTGTTTTTATACTAGTACCACTCTGTCTAATTACTGTAGCTTTGTAGTAAGTTTTAAAATTGAAATGTGTGAGTCCTATATCCTTTTTCTTCTATTTGAAGATTGTGTTGGCTATTTTGGGTCCCTTGAGACTCCTCTAAATTTGAGGATAAGTTTTTCTGTTTCTGAAAAAAACATCATTGGAATTTTGACAAGAATTGTACTGAATCTATGTATCACATGGAATAGTATTGACATCTTAAAATTAAGTCTTTCAATCCTTGAACATGGGATATGTTTCTGTGTATTTATGTCTTCATAAATTCCATTTAGTAATGTTTCATAGTTTTCATTGTACAAGTCTTTCACCTCTTTGGTTAAGTTAATTCTTAAGTATTTTCATTCTTTTTTGGTGCTATTAGGAATGTAATTGCTTTTTATAATTTCCTTTTCAGATTGTTCATTGGTAGTAAATAGAGATGTAATTGATTTTTATGTATTGACATTGTATCCTGCTGTCTTGCTGAATTCATTTATTAGTTCTAATAAGTATTTTTTTTTTTTTTTGGAATCTTTAGACCCTTCTACACAAAAGATAATATACTTTTTCCTTTCCAATTTGAATGCTTTTTATTTCTTTTCTTTCTTTTTGTTTTTTAACCTAATTGCTTTGGTTGGAACTTCCAGTACAAAAGTGGGCATTTTGGACTTATCTTTCATTTTAGAGGAAAAGCTTTCAGTCTTTCACCATAGAGTATAATATTTCCTATGGGTTTTCATATGTGGTTTTTATTATGTTGTGGTAGTTTCCTTGTATTCCTAGTTTGCTGGGGGGTTTTATCATGGAAGAGTGTCCAATTTTGTCAAAATGTGTTGTCTTTCTTCATTTTGTTTATGTGGTGTATCACCATGAAATATATATTTGTTCTTTGTCCCTATTTCCTGGCATATAGCTCCTAAAATCCTTGGAATCCTAAAGTGATGTCTTTTTGTATGCTAATGACTGAATGATAGCATCGAGATGAGGGCTTATCATTGGAAAGACAAACCCATGATTAGCAGGTTGAGACTTTCAGCTCCCACCCTAACCTCTGGGGAGGAAAGTAGTGCTGAAGGTCAAGTTGATCACTAATGGCCAATGTTTTGCTCAATCGTGACTATGTAAGAAAGCTTCCATAAGGCTGGGCACTGTGGCTCATGCCTGTAATCCTAGCACTCTAGGAGGCTGAGGCAGGTGGATTGCTTGAGCTCACAAGTTCAAGACCAGCCTGAGCCATCGCGAGACCTTGTCTCTAAAAATAGCCTACCATTGTGGCTAGTGCCTGTAGTCCCAGTTACTTGGGAGGCTAAGGCAAGAGAATCACTTAAGCCAAGAGTTTGAGGTTGTTGTGATCTGTGATGCCACAGCACTCTACCAGGGTCGACAAAGTGAGACTCTGTCTCAAAAAAAGAAAAAAAGTAAAAAGAAAAAAAGAAAGCTTCTGTAAAAACCCCAAAGCACTTCTGGATAGCTGAATGTAGAAGTTCCTGGAGGATGGCATATCCAGGAAAGGCATGGAAGTTTTGGGCTCCTTCCCCTACACCTTGCCCTATGAATCTCTTTATCTGTAACTTTTGTGATATCTTTTATAATAAACCAGTAAACACAAGTATTTCCTTGAGTTCTGTGAGTGACTTTAGCAATGTAATCAAATTCAAAGAGTCATAATGGGACCCCCAACTTTAAGCCAGTCATTCAGAAGTGCTGGGTGCCCAGATTTTTGACTACTGGTGAGAAGGGGGAGATGTCTTGTGGGATTGAGTCCTCAACTGGTGGGATCTGATGCTATCTCCAGGTAGACAGTGTGGGAATTGAATTGGAGGGCACCAGTTGTTGTCCACTGCAGAAATTTTTGCTAGTTTGCTAGTGTGGTGAAATCTCTATATATTTTAGGATCATAGAACTTCTATGTTGATTATCATCATGTTGGTGTGACAGAGGAAAAATATACTTGGGGTTTTTAAAGATCATACTGATTTATTTTTGTATGTTGAACCATCCATGCATTCCAGACATAAATCCCATTTGTTCTTAATGTATAACCCTTTTAATTATGCCATTGAATTATTTTTTTTGCTAGTATTTTGTTGAGGATTTTTGCATAAATATTCATAGGAGGTATTGGTTTGTAGTTTTCTTGGAGTATCTTTGTCTGGCTTTGATATCAGTATACTGCTGCCCTCATAATGAATTAGAAAGTATTCTCTTCTCTTCAATATTTTTGAAAAGGATTGGTATTAGTTCTTTAAATATTTAGTACAATTCACCAGTGAAGCTATAGAACAAGAGTTTTTCTTTGTTGGGATTTTTTAAAAAATTATTTTTTATTTCCTTGCTTTTTTTATTGTTGTTGTTGTTATTGAGACAAAGTCTCACC
>NW_003852517.1:3635321-3641178 GCF_000181295.1 Otolemur garnettii
CCAAAAGTTGAATAATCAAATTTAAATCTAAAATTTCTCTGCTAAGCTTCTTATTGGAGGATCTGTCCAACACTGCCAAAGAAGTGTTAAAATCTCCTACTATGATGTTGCAGCTGGGAGAGATCAAGTTGCTCATGCCTGTTAGAGTATCTCTTATAAATTGAGGTGCATTCTGGTTGGGTGCATCGATATTGATAATTGAGATCTCATCAAATTGAGTATTACCCTTAACAAATATAAAGTGGCCATCCTTGTCTTTGCTTACTTTGTTGGTTTAAATCCTAGTGTATCTGTGAATAAAATTGCAGCACCTGCTTTTTTCTGCTTTCCATTTGCCTGGAATATAGATGGCCATCCCTTCACCGTGAGTCTATATTTATCTTTTAAAGTAAGGTGCAATTCTTGAATACAGCAGATGTCTGGTCTGAGTTTTGGTATCCAATCAGCCAATCTGTGCCTCTTTAGAGGACAATTTATGCCATTCACATTGATTGAAATTATTGATAAGCCTGGTAAAATTTTGGGCATTGAGTTGCTCGAAAGTCCAGTAGATATTTTTAATCCTTTCGCCACTGTAGAAGTTGGAATTTGATCAAAAGTTTCTGAGTGAGTTTACTTTTTTTGTGAAGGATTATACTGGTCATTATGGAGGATAGGTTTGAGAATTTCCTGGAGAGTTGGTTAAGTTATGGCAAATTTCTTCAACATGTGAATGTCGTTAAAGTATTTAATTTCTCCATCATAGATGAAACTCTGTTTAGCTGGATACAGGATCCTGGGTTGAAAGTTATTTTGTTTTAGGAGATTAAAAGTCGATGACCATCCTCTTCTAGCCTGAAAGGTTTCAGCTGAGAGATCTGCAGTCATCCTATTACTCTTCCCCTTGTAGGTTACGATTTTCTTATGTCTGACTGCTTTCAGAATTTTCTCTTTCATCTTAATTTGAGTGAAGTTAATTATGATGTGCCTGGGGGCTGTCTTGTTCAGGTTGAGTCATGCTGGGGTTCTGAAACTATCTGCTATCTGAATTTCAGAATCTCTTGGCATGTCTGGAAAGTTCTCTTTCATAGTTTCATGAAGAAGAGACTCTGTGTTTTGTGAAGCAACTTCATTGCCTTCAGGGATTCCTATAAGGTGAATATTAGTTTTCTTCAAATTATCCGAGAGCTCTTTGAGAGAAAGATCCATTTTTGCTCTCCATTTCTTTTGATCTTTGAGCTCCTGGGCTTGTTCAAAAGCTTTGTCTTCAAAGTCAGAGATCCTTTCTTCTGCCTGTTCCACTCTGTTACAGAGGGATTCCATCGTATCTTTCAGATCCTTGAGGGCTGCAACCTCTTGTCTCAGTGTTTCAAAATCTTTGATCATTTTATCTTTAAAATCGTTGAATTCTTGAGACATATTTTGAATAATTTATTGAGATATCTTTTGAATAATTTCTTGAAATTCCAATTCCCTCCTTTCTTCCATTCTGTTAATCTTATTTGCTATCCAAATTCTGAACTTGATTTCTGACATCTCAGCCATCTGTTTATGGATGAGGTCTTCAATTGCATCTGCCCCATTTTTCCTTGGGGGAGTTGATCTACTCTGGTTATTCAAGTTGCCGAAGTTTTTCAGCTGTTTCTGCCCCATTCTGAGTTTACCCTGTTTGGAGACCTTATCAGAACTGTTCAGTCAGTGGCTTTTGATTGCCCAGAGAGACAGGGCATGTCTGTCATCTTCTCACAGTTCTTGGGCGCTGGGGTGACTAGGGCGCAGTGGAACAGCAGCAGCTGTGCAGGAGCATGCATAGCTGGATCAGACCTCATTTGGCCTGCCAGGGTGCCTGGGGGCAGGAGACCAGCAGTGGCTGGATCAGTCCTAGTTTGGCTCCACCAGGGTGATGGGGGGAGGCAGGGGAACTGCAGCGGTGGTGCGGAGCACTTGAGCAGCTGGATCAGTCCTAGTTTGGCCCCACCGGGGTTACCAGGGAGCAGGTGAACGACAGCGGCTGCGCTGAGCACAAGAGCAGCCAAATCAGTCCTACTTCAGCCCGCTGGGGCGACGGGGGAGGGAGCATAGCAGGGGAACGGCGGTGGCTGGATCAATCCTCGCTCAGCCCCACTAGTGCAGATGGGGGCAGGAGAATGGCAGCAGCCGGATCAGTCCTTGTTTAGCCCCACAAGGGCCACCAGGGGACAGCAGAATGGCAGTGGCTGGATCAGTCCTAGTTAGGCCCCACCGGGGTGACTGGGGGGAAGGGGAATGGCAGTGGCCAGATCAGTCCTTGATCAGCCCTGCTGAGGCAATCAAGGGTCAGGGGAACAGCAGCCACTGTGCGGGGAATGCGTGCAGCTGGGTCAGTCCTAGTTTGGCCCTGCTGGGGCAACCGGGGGGCAAGGGAAGGGTAGCAGCTGTGCAGGGAACACGTGCAGCCGGGTCAGTCCTAGTTCAGCCCTGCTGGGGCAACCCGGAACAGGGGAACAGCAGCAATGGTGCAGGGCACATGCATAACCAAATCAGTCCTAATTTGCCCTGCCGGGGCAACCGTGAGGCAGGGAAACAGCAGCAGCTGGATCAGTCCTAGTACACCCCACAGGGGCAACTGTGGGGGCAGGGGAATGGGGAGTGGAGGACTCCTCCACTGCTACCCGCTGGACATGTGTGGCACTAGCTAGCCAATCTGGTCCCTCCTGGCACGGGAGCCTGGAGCAGGGAACTCCTCCACCACTGCCTATGGGATGCACGTGGCTCTAGCAAACAGTTCTGGTCCCACCCTGAGCAGGAGCCTGGAGCTGGGATCTCCTCTGCCACCTGTGGGGTGCTTGACTCTAGCAAGCAGTTCTGGGCCCGCCCAGACTGGAGGACTCCTCCACCACTACCTGCAGGGCATGCGTGGCTTTAGCAAGTAGTTCTGTGCCTGCCCGGAGCTGGGGGCTCCTTTGTGGCCACCACCACCCACGGGAGGTGTGCAGCTCTAGCAAGCAGTTCTGGGGCCTGCTTTGTACCTGTATTTGTGTTCTTAAATGCTCTTCCTTGGATTTACAGCTTGCTGGGCCTGAGCAGAGTGAGAGACTCCTCCGCCAGCCCCTGCAGGGCGTGGGTGGCTCTAGCAAACAGTTTTGGGCCTGCCCAGAATGGAAGACTCCTCTGCAGCCACCAGAGGGACACTCGCAGCTCTAGCAAACAGTTCTGGGCCCACCTGGAGTGGGGGACACCTTCCTTGCTGCCTACAGAGCCATGTGGCTCTAGCAAGCAGTTCTGGGCCCACCCGCAACAGCAGACTCCTTTGCTGGCCCCCGCAGGGCACATGGAACTCTAGAAAGCAGTTCTGGGCCACCTGTAGTGGGGGACTCCTTTGCCAGCTCCTGTGGGGCACCTCTGGCTCTAGCAAGAAGTTCTGGGCCCACCCAGAGTGGAGGACTCCTTCGCCACTGCCCGCGGGACACATGCAGCTCTAGCAAGCAGTTCTGGGCCTCCCCCTAGTTGGGGACTCCTCTGCCACTTCCCCAAGGGGTGCACATGGCTCTAGCAAGCAGTTCTGAGCCTGCCTGGAGTGGGGGACTCCTGCACTGCCCTCTTGGGGTGCGTGTGGCTCTAGCAAGCAGTTATGGGCCCGCCAGGAGCAGTGGGCTCCTCTGGCGCCAACTGTGGCATGCGCGACTCTTGGAGTGGAGGACTCCGCCGCAGCCTCTGGTGGTGAGTTTTGTACCTTTTGATTGTATTTTTGGGGTCACACCTCGCCTCAACAAAGTTGTTGTGGGTTCTTCAATCTCTCTTGGCTCAGCTCCAAACCATCAGCTTACTTGCCAGACTTCTGTCCTTTAAGTCTCCTTCTGGATGGGACCCTCTGTGGGAAGCTGGCTGCAGTCTGCCATCTTGTCTCCATCCCCCCAGGGATGAGCTTTTGATTACTGATTTAATTTCCTTAGTAGTAGTAAGTCCATTCAGATTTTATATTTATTCATGATTACGTTTAATCTTGGTAGGTTTTGTATTTCTAGCAATTTGTTCATTTTATCCAGGTCATCCAATTTTTTGTTGGTGTACTCTTTTATCTTCTGTTAATCTTATCTAGGTTATCCAATTTTTTACTTGAATTTATTCAAACATTCTTTTTATTTCTGTAGAATAGTAGTAATGTCCTTACTTTTATTTCTAATTTTAGTAATTTGAAGCTTTTCTTTTTTTTCTTAGTCTACATAGCTAAAAGTTTGCCAATTTTCTTTTTTTTTTTTAACAAAAGTAGATTTTCTCTACTATTTTTCTGATCTCTGCTTTATCCCTATTCCAATGTTTATTATTTTCTTTTTTCTGATAGCTTTGAGTTTAGTTTATCCTTTTTCTTTCTTTCTTTCTTTCTTTTTTTGTTTTGAGACAAAGACTTATTTTGTCACCCTCTCTTTAGTGCAATGGTGTCATAGCTCACAGCAACCTCAAAAATCTTGGGTGTAATTGGTTGACTTACTTCAGCCTCCCAAGTAGCTGGGACTATAGGCACCCACCAAAATTCCTGGCTACTTTTAGAGACAGGGTCTCACTCTTGCTCAGGCTAGTCTTGAATTCCTGAGCTCAAGCAATTAACCTGCCTCCTCTCCCGGAGTCCTAGGTTTACAGGCATGAGCCACTGCACCTGGCCTAGTTTGTCCTTTTTCTATTTCCTTAAGTTGTAAGGTTTGATGGTGGATTTGTTAATTTCTTATTTTTAAAGTAATGTTTTTTAATGTAAATATTTTAAGCTATAAATTTCCTCCTTAGAATTGCTTTCAGTGTTTTACATAAGTTTTGGTATGCTGATTTTGTATTTTCATTTATTGTGTTAAGTTTTCTATTTTTTCACTTATCTTCTTCTTTTTGTTCTGTCCATTACTGAGGATGGGACAGTGAAGTCTCCAACTATTAATGTAGAATTATTTATCTCTATGTATCTGCTAATTTTTGCTTCAGATATTTTGATAGTCCATTATTAGCTGTGTCAATGTTTATAACCTTTTATTAATATATAATTCATTTTTTGTCTCATAAATTTCTTTTGGTTTAAATTCATTTTTGTCAGATATTAATATAGCCACTCCTTCTGTCTTTTGGTTACTGTTTGCATGGGATATCTTTTTCCATCTTTTCACTTTTAACTAAGTTATGTCTTTGGATCTAAAGTAAGTCTCTTATAGGCAGCATATAGTTGGATCATGTTTTTTTTTAATCCATTTTTCAGATTTCTGTCTTTTTGTTGGCGAGTTTAGTTAATGTACATCTGAAGTTATTACTGATAAGGGAGGATTTACTTTTGTCATTTGCTATTTGTTTTCTATAGGTCTTACAGCTTTCCCCCCTCATATCTGTATAGCTTTTTTTGGTGTGTGTGTGTGTTTAGTGATTTTTTTTTGCAGAGAAATAGTTAAACTGTTCTCTCATTTTCTTTTGTGTATATTCTTTAGTTATTTCTTTATGGTTACCATGGAAAATTATATTTAACATACTAAAGTGATAACACTCTAATTTAAATTTATTCCAGTATAACTTTAATAGCATTCAAAAACTCTGCTCCTTTAAGCTCTGTCCCCACCCCTTTGAATATGTTATGAAATTACATTCTTATACATTGTGTGCCCCAATATATAAAATAAGAATTATTTTAAATGTATTAGTCTCTTAAGTAGAAAACAAAATATGGAACTACAAACCAAAGTTACAATAATACTAGCTTTTAGACTAATGATTATTTTCTTTTAAATGTATTGGCCTTTTAAATCATGTTGACAGCAAGAGTGGAGGCACAATTTATTGTAACCATAGTGCTAGCTTTTGTAACTGCCCTTAAATTGATCTTTATTGGCCTCTTTCTTTCTTTTTTTATTTTAATTTTTTTTTTTTTTTT
>NW_003852517.1:3642124-3647633 GCF_000181295.1 Otolemur garnettii
TATTAAAATTGGAGAAAATATATTATTATAAAGGGGAAATTACAAACATATTTCACTTACATATGAGGATGCAATATGATAAACAACATATTAACACATTGAATAAAAATTAATGTTTAAGTAATGTACTTTGGTCAAAATTAAATACAATTTATATCAGAATAAGTCACTATTCTCTTTCTTTCTTTTTTTTCCTTGCCCACACCCCCTCTCTCCTCTGTCTGGTTTCCCCTTCCACCATGCCCCATCATGTCATTTACTGTCATTAATTGTCTTCATATAAAAGTTGAATATATAGGATTCTTACTTCTCCATTCCTGTGTTGCTTCACTAAGAATAATGTGTTCCACCTCCATCCAGGTAAGTCCAAATGCTGTAAAATCTTCATTATTTTTGATGGCTGAATAATATTCCATAGTCTACATATACCACAGTTTACCAATCCATTGCTGGGTTGAAGGACATTTAGGCTGTTTCCACATTTTAGCAATTGTAAATTGGGCTGCAATAAACGGCCTGCTACACGTATCTTTATAATAAAAGGTTTTTTCCCTTCTGGATAAATGCCCAGTAATGAGATTGCAGGATCAAATGGGAGGTCTATGTTGAGTTCTTTGAGGGTTCTCCATACTTCCTTCTAAAAAGGTTGTATTAGTTTGCAGTCCCACCAGCAGTACAAATGCGTTCCTTTCTCCCCACATCTGTGCCAGCAGCTGCAGTTTTGAGATTTTGTGATAAAGGCCATTTCACTGGGTTTAGATAATATCTCAGGGTGGTTTTAATTTGCATTTCTCTAATAATTAAGGATGATGAGCATTTTTTCATATGCTTAGTAGCCATTCATCTATCGTCTTTAGAGAAGAGTCTATTCATCTCTCTGGCTCTTTACTTCTTCAAACAGCTTCAAGTTACTGTCTGGTGTCCTTTCATTTCACCTTGCAGGACTCCCTTGTACATTTCTTCCAGGTCTAGTGGTAACAGGTTACCTCAGCTTTCATTTATCTAACAATGCTTTAATTTCTTCCTTATTTTAAAAGACAGCTTTGCCAGATATGAGTCCTGTGACAATTCTTTTCTTTTGTCATTTTGGATATATTGGCCCATTGCTGGATGACATTCAAAATTTCTGTTGGGAAATTTGCTGATAATCTTTTTAAGGATTCCTTGTACATAACGAGTCCCTTCTTTCTTATTGCTTTCAGGATTCTCTTTGTCTTTCAAAAATTTGATTGTAATGTGTCTTGATGTGGGTCTCTAAGTTCATCTTGGAGTTTGTTGAGTTTCTTAAATGTTTATATTTATGTCTTTCATCAAATTTAAGACATTTTTAACTTTTAAAAATATTCTCCTGTTATTTCTCTGTCTGTTCTCTTTCTAGGAATACCATGATGTGTAAATTGGTCCACTTGCTAGTATCCCACATATTCCTTATGCTTTGTTCATGTTTATTTAATCTTTTTTCTTTCTGCTCCTAAGTCTGATAATTTTCATTGCCCTATCTTCTCGGCCACTGATTCTTTATTCTGCCTGCTTAAATCTGCCTTTGACCTTCCCTTGTGGATTTTTTATTTCAGTTATGTACTTTTCAGCTCCAGAATTTCTTTTTGGTTTCTTTTTAGGGTTTCTTTCTCTTCACCAGTATTTCCATTGCATTCATACATATTTTCTTGAGTTTCTTTATGTCTTCTTTTAATTATTTAATGATCTTTATTGTTTTAAAGTCTTCAGTTAGGAGATCTGTCACTGGATCTTTTGGGGGGACACTTTATGTTAATTGATTTTTTAAAATTCAAATATGCCATTACTTCTCTGTTTCTTTGTATGCCTTGCAAATTTTGTTAAAAAGTGGACGTTTGATTTTAATAATGTGGTAACTCTATAAATCGGATTTGTTTTGTGCTATTGTTAGGGTTAGTGTTTTTATTTATTCTTTTATTTTATTTGTTTATTTATTTTTGGAGATAGGGTATCTTTTGGCCAGGCAAGTGTAGTAGCATCATCATAGCTCATTGCAACTTTAAACTCCTGGGGCTCAAGTGATCTTCCTGCCTTAGACTTCTGAGTAACTGGGCTACTGGTGCATGGCACCTTGTCCAGATAATTTTTCTATCTTTTGTAGAGATGAGGGTTTCACTTTTCCTCAGGCTACTCTTGAACTCCTGACCTCAAGAAAGTCTCCTGCCTTGACCTCCCAGAGTATTGGATTACAGTCATTAGCCATCGTACCTGGCTCCTCTATCACTTTTTAAAAAAATTGTTCTATGATGTTTCTGTGCTAAGAATCAGCTTAAGAATTTTTAGGCCTTTTCTGAGCCTTTAGTTTTCCCTCAATATGCAGAGTCCCTTTCTAATTTTCCCTTATATGCAGTTATTTTTGAATGTTTCATTTGCCAGATTTACATCACATGCTCATGCTTAAACAAATCTCCAGCAAAGGGCATGATGGCACTGCTACTAACACGTTTATCAGGACATCCCCTTGAATCACAAAGGAAAAGAGTGGATTCCTGAACAAAATGCTACCCTACCAGCATTAGTAGAAAGTGACAAATAGTTACCCTTGAGATTAAAATGAACTCTCGTAAATGTCATGAAAGAGAATCACCTGAAATACTCCAAAGAATAGTTTAACAGCATTAAAATGATTTTTTAAAAGGTTAAAAACATAACCATGGCTGAATGTGGTGGTTCATGCCTGACTTTCAAAATTTGGCAAGAAAAAAACGAAGAGAGGCTAAAAAAGGGAAGATCCCCCTTTAAGTCCCTTGGAAGCCACTTCAGCGAGAGGAGGAGCAGCTTGCAACAATGGGAGGAATGCAACAATATTGGAAGCATGCTTCTTTGTCTGTACCTCTGTGATTAGAAGTAGCAATCAATGATTGAAACACAGATTTCTGATATTTGAAGGACAAGTTTCTTTTTGTCCACCCTGGCTCTTGCAAGCTATGCTAAGCTGCTCCAGGAACAGCAACACTGGAGGTAGAGGATGGGAAGCTGCTATTGTCCTAAGATCTGAAATGACCCAAATAAACCTTAATTTACCATCCAAGCCTTCCCCTGGGAGTTGCAAGCTTCCAATATACTCCTGAATGCCAAAATAATTCCACCAGGTAAATTCTCTATTGTCTAGGTAGGAATTCCTCATACTTCCTACTCTATCACATTTCTGGTATCTGCTCCTCCTTTCTATTGGCTTTAATAGCATAAATGTGTTAGTAGCAGGCCTCCATGCTCAGGTATTCACTCTTTTCCTTTTGTGATTCAGAGGGGTGTCCTGATAAATGTGTTATAGCAGTACTTTCATGCCCTGGAAATTAGAAATTAGATATGGGATAGAAGATGAGGGAGATGGAGAAGTGGTATTTTTCCAGAAGTAGTAGTAACAGCTAGGAAAGTGAGTATCTGGATTCTCAAAATTACCTGGAGACTCTAGACTGGCTGAATCATATTTCAACTATTTTATTATAGGGAGTAGGGTAGGTGTATCATGGGGAATAAAATAGAGGTGTTGGAGAGTACTTTAGCTTTTTCATAGTTGACAACATTCCATTATAAAATAGGTGAGATTTTTTGGGGGGGAGACAAATGTCTAAATATATGTAAAATTACGTATGTTTATTTTGCAAATTATTTTAAAGCCTTTTAGGATTTCCTAAGAAGAAATGTTCTTTAAGATTGGAAGTGAACTATTATTATTTTTGCTGTAAGTTGGGGTTTGGGTGTCCACATGCTGTGCCTCTTTTTGGAAGTGGCTTTATGATGGTTTGATCCCTATACTGGAGCACAAAGGAGCTGCTTTACCTTCTTATGTGTTTTTTTAAGAAAGTCAGCATGTATAAAGGACATCTGCAATCCATTCTCTATGGGTTACATTTCTAACCATCATAAGTTCAGTTCTCCCCAGTAGACAGGACCTGTAGAGCTTTGTTAATAATGATAATCTTGAGTTCAATGAAGCTTTTTCCCCCTTCATAGCCTCTATGCAATCTTGTCACTAATGTTCAGATGTCCTATGGCACTGCCATGATTGAAATATGGTAACTTTCAAAGGAAAGCAAAATGAAAGACTATTATAAAGTAGTTGGCTTTAAAAAGGACAAATATGACCATCCAAAGAAGGGCTTTTGATGTCACTAAAGCTCATGGAGGAGTTAAACAGCACAGATTTATTGGAATGGCAGCACTCTTACTGGATATGCTCATTTTCTCTGCGTTTTTTAAAATCTTATTTTCTCATAAGAGATGACACGTCTCTCAAACTCACTCCCACTCTATGTCTTAAAGATGCCATATAAAAGTAGCTGATGTTCATCAGGTTCTGGGCTTTTATAGAGTAGCAAGTGGAACCATAACTGGTAGCGCAAGCAAATGGACTGTGCCTCATATTCATTCTGAACACATTCCTGAAATGATACACTAAAGAATTCAACACAATCATGCTACCTATGTCTTAGGAAGAGGAAAGGAGAAACAAATACGGGAGCATCTCCCTTATTCATAAAGGTATCTCAGTAAGCTTTCCAAAATACAAAGGGGAGAATCAAATTTATAATTTTGGCTTGGACTGTGGAAAACAACAACAAAAAAACCCTTTTTAATGAAATTAAATGATAAAGAGTTCATTATCTCACATAAGAAGTCTAGAGATAAGTAACCCCACACTAATTCATTAGGGATTATTTCTATTTTTTTATTCTTATAGATCATGTCATTGAGCTGACTTGCCTCCTGGCCACACCATGGGGTTGCAGCAGCTACAGGTATTGATGTTTTCACTGCAATATCTTAAGTGTAAGATTAAAGAAAACCTTTCCCAGAAGTCCTTTGGCATATTTTCTTTATGTTTCATTTGCCAGATTTACATCACATGTAAACCAATGCTTAAACCATCTCCAACAAAGGGCATGGAGGCACTGCTATGCTACTAACACATTTATCAGGACACCCACCTGAATCACAAAGGAAAAGAGTGGACACCTGAACAAAATGCTACCCTACCAGGATTAGTAGGAAGTGACAAATAGTTGCCCTTGAGATTAAAATGAACCCCTGTGAATGTCATTAAAGAGAATCACCTGAAATACTCTAAAGAATAGTTTAACAGCATTAATATGATTTTTAAAAGGTTAAAAACATAACCATGGCTGAATGTGGTGGCTCATGCCTGTAATCCTGGCACTCTGGGAGGCCAAGGCGGGTAGATTGCCTGAGCTCACAGGTTTGAGACCAGTTTGAGCCAGAGCAAGACCTCACGTCTAAAAGTAGCTGGGCATTGTGGCCGGTGCCTGTATTCCCAGCTACTTCTGAGGCCAAGGCAAGAGAAACACTTAAGTCCAAGAGTTTGAGGTTGGGCTCAAACTCATATGAACTATGACACCACGGCACTCTATCAAGAGTGACAAGTGAGATTCTGTCTCAAAAACAAACAAAACAACAAAAAACAAACAAAAATCATGCTATTCTAATTTCATTTTGCCAATTTCATCCTCGTCTTTATCCACTTGTATGT
>NW_003852517.1:3647905-3657629 GCF_000181295.1 Otolemur garnettii
GCCTAAATTTTAATTTTGTAGTCTGTGCTTACCACGTAAATTAATTGTGAATAGTATTTGTACCCATTTTGTATTATAATCATCTTTAATGATTAAATTCTATTTTATTTGGTTTGTGTAACATTGTAATCCAGTTTCTACCACTTGATCCTTTTGCCATCATTACATTGTTAATATAATCATCATTGCTGTGTAGCTGGCCCAGGCCAGGTTCGAACCTGCCAGCTTTGGTGTATGTGGCTGGTGCCATAACCACTGTGCTATGGGTGTTCAGCCAACACATTATATAATTAGCCCACATGAAGAGTAATGTTATTACCAACACATTTGGAAGAGCAAGGGCAAGTAACTGAAAGATCATCAGACTTAGAGACTAGAGATTTGTCTTAACTCTGCTGTTTCTTAACTGTGACCCCTTTAACTGGCTTATCATTCTTTTGGGCCTTAGTTCCCTTACTTGGAAAAGGTGAAACTGGAATAAATAAATTCTATGATCATTTCCAGTTCCAAATGTCCATGATCTATGAATTCTAAGATGTTTTGAAAAGCTTAATGTTTGGGAGTCAGTCTAGGATATTGACCAAATAAAGGCATAGAGATTGAAAGTTGGTGGTCACGTTATACTGGTAGAAAACTTATGTTTAACCAGCCCATTTTTATGAAAAATAAGTGCAAAGAATTTTTAGGTACAGCACACACTATCCATTTTGGCCACAGTTATTTACATTCCCTGTTGTTCTACATTAGGCTGCTTCATACCTTTATAATATCTGTCTTGGCCCTGAAAGGCTTTGAGTTTGCAACCCCTGGAATAAAATGAGACTGCTGCATTTGGATGAATCATCCATCTGAGCTAGCATGTAGGTTTCCATGGAAGTCTTCCTTCGAAGTATTATTGAAAGGCAGCCTTATTTGTTCGCAAGATCTAGTGATGGTTTCCATGTTATGCACATAAACACCTTGTCAGGCATCAGAGACAGGTTGGAAAGGATGATTGATGGGAGTGGGCTTGTGAAATCACACCTGCTGTCACAGCAGATGGGGAAAAAAGCTGAAGTAACCTGTGGAATTGCTGATCCTTTTTGAAAATTCACTCATAAAAACATAATTTTAGCTCTTTTACATACTTTAGAAAGATCCAGTATCACAAATCAAACTTTAGGGGAGCAATTACAAGACGAGTTTTCAGGAGTATAATTTCAACAAAATAGCAAGAAGCCTTCACCACCCAGGTGAAATGGTGTTTGAGCATGGGGGTCACGAAGCAACTCTCCCTTTCACAAGCAAAAAATATGTCATTCAAGCCACAATTACCAGCTGGCTGCCCATTGGGCCCATAAGCCTGTCCTCAATGGATGTTATCCCTATCTATGCATAGCTTTTGCCTTTGGAGCACATCCTAAAGAGGAAAAAAGAGAAGAAAGAGATTCTATACTGAGCAAACCAATGAATAGGCAATTGGAATGTGGACTTAAACAAATAAAAAATCCATGTGCATCTGAGGAAGTGCTCTGAGGTCTCAGTTTTGACCTCATTTCATTGTTGGTTTTGTCTCTGACAACTTAGCAATAGCTTACGCTAATTTTATCTAATATAATTTAAAAACTTATTCAACAACTAGTTATTGGGTTTCCACTATATTCACTGTCCTGTTTTGTGAAAGGTAGAAAGAAATGTGTTTGGGTGGGCAGAACATGCATTCTGTGCTCAGCTAAAAGCAAGGGAAGAGTTTAATGGGCTGTAAGAGAGAGGTCTCAAGGTAGGATATGATCAAATCCAACAGAATCCTTCCAACAGTCAGACTTGTTTGTGCAGAGTAGGACAAGGCACTGTGGAAGTTACATCTGAGTGGAAAAGAAAGACCTAGGGAAGCTGGGAATTGACATGGGCCTCAAAGTACATGGCAATTAAATTCAAGCTAGGGCATGGTAAGGAAAAATAGTTTCATCTGTCAGCATCCAAGGTCTCATGCAGTTCAATTATTCCTTCCTTCATTCATTCATTTGTTCAACAACTACTTACTGAGAATTGATTCTATACCAAGCCTATTTTAGGCCTGGAGAATACAGTAAATAGACATGACAGATAGATAGATCCCTGCTGTGATAGAGGCAGGTGGAGAATAAAACCAGCCAATAAGGGAAAGTCTCATACACTGGTGAGTGTTGTGCAGAGAGGTAGAAATGGAGAAAGGGATGACATGACAGTGAATGAGTGGCCATAGCAGAATTGGTGCTCTCTTTCCTTCTCTGAAGAGGTGATGGCTAAGCTCATATCTGAACGACAGGAAGCAGCCAGCCATGCGAAGGGCAGGGGGAAGGGCATTCCCAACAGAAGGAACAGCTGTGCAGAGGCCCTGAGATGGGAACACGATTGGCACATTTGAAAAGGCCAGTGTCGCTGGGGTGTAGTGGATGACAGGAGGGGTGGAACAAGGTGAGGCTGGGGAGGGAGTGTGCCAGATGGTGTAGGAGTTTGCATTTTATTCTAAGTGGGATGGAAGCCCTTTGAAAGTGTAAGCAAAGAAATGATGTATCTAATGTGCAGATCCATTTTCCTGCTGTATGAGAACAGATAACAGTAGGAGCAAGAGAAGGAAGGGGGTCCACTGAGCATGCTATTGTGGTAATGCAGAGACAACTTGGTGGTTCCTTGGATTCCAGGGGTGGAGGAGAAGCAAACCCACTGGGTTATATTTTGGATATTGAGCTGATAGGACTTACCAGGGGATTGGCCATTGGATATAACAGTAAGGGAGTTGCCAAAATAATGACAGAATTAGCTCCGTTATTAAGAATGTGTGGGTTTCTCTGAAATGCTTCAGGAAGCTCTGTTGGAGAATGGAGCTCTCCAAATATGAGTAAACATGGTGTAGAAATAAATGAAGATCAGACAAATGAGAAAACAAAGGCTATTTACTCTGAGCTTGCTATAATAAGGGAGTCAGCTATTATCACTTGTGTTTGGCAGAGGCTTGGATGCAGAGAGAAGAAGGAGAGAACTTTATAGTGGAAAAGGGGGGAGCCTTCAGGTGTGGCCTGATTGTAGGTTGGTTGCATGGAGAAGCTGTGGGTGGGCCTCCTAGAAGCAGAGTACCCTGGGAAACAAGTCAGGGGTGAATATTTTGATTCTCTGATTGGTCCTAAGTTGCAAGTGGGGATAAAAATTAGGGACACTATCAGTTACTAATCTAGTATTGGCCATTTGGGGCTGATTGTTATATAAAGTCTTATTTGGCTTCCTGGATTGTCACTAAAGATAGAAATCTGGGCTGGGCATGGTGGCTTCTGCCTGTAATCCTGACATTCTGAGAGGCTGAGGCAGGAGGATTACTTGAGCTCAGGAGTTCAAGGCCAGCCTGAGACAAGAATGAGACCCCATCCCTACTAAAAATAGAAAAATTAGCCAGGTGTCATGGTGGGTGCCTGCAGTCTCAGCTACTGGGGAGGCTGAGGCAGGAGGATTGCTTGAACCCAGGAGTATGAGGTTGCCTTGAGGTAGGCTGACACCATGGCACTCTACCCTGGGCAACAGAGTGAGACTCTGTATTAAAAAAAAAAAAAAAAGATAGAAATCTGGCTTCCTACAAGTCTGGTTTCAGTAGTGGGCTTCCTGGGTGTTCATTAAAGGGATGGTTGGTGTTCTGGGCAGGCTGTTGCAGTTTGTGGATGGAAGTTCTGTATTTACGTATGGTCCAGCCAGTGTCTATATATTCAGTTTCTCAAGGTCTGGATAACACTCGTGTTTATTTCTGAATTAGGTCATACATTGTTTTCTCTAAGCTCCTGCAACTCCATTTCTCTTCACCTTTCTGCTCCAACCTCAGTTTTCCATTGGCGGTTACTTTTCCTTCAGTGGCTCAGATAGCCCTTACCTCTCCCAGGAGATTATTTAATGTTAGATGTGAGTTGAACTTCAAATTCTAAGACCTAGGGTTGCCTGATCACACTCTATGTCTGCAGATTGCAACTGTCAACCCAACATACTCTAGGGTTCAAAATTTACCAATCGGTGGTCATACGCAAACTTTGCTTGAGACAAGATAAATACAGAAATTGAAAGTCAGCACTCAGAAACATTTATAGCAATTTGACAAAACAATTTTCTATCTGTTAAACTTAATATTTAAATTTTAGGTTTATATAGCCTCTTCATCCTGTTGTATCATTCTTATATGTGGAATGGAAATTTTTAGAAAAAGCACCTGAACTTTCATAGCATATGGTTTGAGAAGTACTGTTCTGGACTCATTATCATAGCCAGCTCTAGAACAACTGGAATGAGAAGAGAAATAAAGAAAGCAAACAGTTAATGCTGGGGTCAGAAATAATGGCTGACTTGACCTTTTGCAGCCTGGAAGATTCCCTGTCCTCTGAGCCAACGGGGCTAGACGGGATTTCTACTTCACCATCTCTGCAAACACAGAGGTCCCCTGCTGCCTAAGACAGTCTCTGTTGGACACAGGGAAAGGGAGGAAGGGAAGAAAAGGGAGAATCTACCTTCTTTCTATCTTAATCAGATTTTTTTCCTTAAACACTCTCACTTCCCCTTCTTGGGGTTTATTATAATGGAGCTCTGATTCCTTCATACATGAAGGAATATCTAAGTCTAGAAAAGGAAATCTTAAAATAAATAACTTAAATTTCATTTATTGAGTTTTTTGAGTACAAATGAGCACACATATAATTTGAATATATGAAACATAGTTTAAGTTAGCTTTTTTTGCGGAGTTCACTGAAATTCCACAACAGGTACAACTTAGATTTTCTTGTTTCCCTATCCTTTGCCACTACACATTCTGCCATCTTGGCCAGTTCTAATTTAAAGTGGACTATCCTACAAATAAATTCACGTCAGTCAGATCATGTGTTCTGATTTTTGATTCCTAAAATATGGCCAGGATGTCAATCGGCTTACATCCCTGCTCACCTCAGGGTCTGTGATAGCATGTTCTAAACAATATCCCCAAATGACACAGCCAATGTGATTTTTGTCATCCTCCAAGTCTGTTTTAGATTCAGTTTCTTCAATATGTTTTCACCCAATTGCTCGTTTTCCTGTCTAGCTGTGTTTTGGAAGGCACATGTATCATAGCAGGATCCTCTGAATCCTGAATCCATCAAACTCTCTGTCCTCATCTCTCTTATGAAACATGGTATGTTCTGTCATGTTTTCCAAGTAATGAACATGGACTTGGTAGCTGCCTTTCTCTGTTACTCTGCAGGCAAGTGTTCTATCACGACTCTTTCTTTTCCACCATTGTTTCCTTCCATGAGAAAGACTGACATGCTCTTGGAGCATATTGCAAAGACATTTTTTTAATCAAAGTAAAACAAAGTCTCCTCTCTCTACAAAGTCATTTTTAACTAATGCTCAGAGCAAATTCTGCTTCTCTTTGTCATTTGCAGTGAAGGAGGAACAACTTCCTCGAGACTTAGGGGAAGCTTGTCTGCTCTCAATTCTCAGGAAATTCCCCCAGGGAGGTATCTCCAATCAACTTTAATCTACTCATCAGTGATTTTCTTTCAAAAGGAACCACTTGAGGCTGAGCCAGAAGCTTGTCAAGTACTTTAGGCTTTGCGAGGAACAAGGAGGAATGGAATCAAGGTGGGGGAAGCAGGGGGCTATGAGGAGCTTATAAAGGTGCTTCTAACTACCAGTAAATCTTTTTTGGAGATAGAGCACCTGAGTTCCAAAGGAGGGAGTGCTGTTTACTATAGGTGTTTTTTTAGTTTTATTTTTCTCTTATTTACAATAACTGGGAGATATTTTCAAAAATATCTGCAAAATGAAGGCTGGGTACATTCAGCCCTAGCCTAGTCAAAAGCTGCCAAGCTGACATCATACTGCTCCACCCTGCATGTCCAAGGATGGTGGCGTACATTGACAAAAGGACAAACATCCAAAGGAGAAAATATTATATGTCTGAAATCACAGTCAGTAAGATGTATAAAATTGCGACTATTTCAGTTATTCACAATTTAAGTAATCAAAGTAACTCAATTTCATAACAGTCTTTATTATTCATGTAATAAGAGAGACTGGCAAATAGAGACAATGAGACATAAATTGATTTTTAAAAGTTATTGGTCTTGTGGTTAAAAATCTAGACAGCTTTATTTTCAGGTTTGAAGTTAATTCGAAGTGGGGAGGGATAGCTAGTATATTGCAGTGTTGGGTAGTGTGTTAGGATTCAAAAGGGTTAAATGTAAAGCATTTATATTTATAATACTGTAGAACAGTTTAAAGTTATAAAGTATCTTATTCACATATATTAATAAAACACCCATTTACACAAGTAGAAGATGGGGAGATCTGGCTTGACAATACTTAACAGAACTAAGATTTGGGGGGAATGATAGATTGAATCATAAGCTGGAAAATTTTTAGCAGTTGGTTAAAATAAAAGAAATATCCACCAAACTTCAAAGCTGTACAACTTTTGGCTATGTGTGTATAAACAAAATAATACAAAACCAGGAAGAAAGTATTCCCTTGATACTCCCAGCTGTCCAGGTAATCTTTGGAATGTTGTGTAACAAGTGCACGTTTTGAGCGGGATGGCCATGTTGGTGGAGGGATTGGTATCCCTAACGTAGGACTAATGCACTGACTCCCTTGCAAACTATGCATTGTAATAACTTCCCAGTTTTCTGAATTGAGATACACTGCACATACTTAACGTGTGTAATCCAACAATGAGTTTTGATATTTGTGCACACTCTGAAACATCACTAAAGCCAAGATAATGAATATTTTCATCACCATCCCCCAAAGTTTCTTTGTGCCTATTGGTAATCCTTGCTAACTATCCCTTTCTCTATCTCCTCCCCATCCCCAGGCAAATGCTGATGTGCTTTCTGTTACTGTAAACTACTTTACACTGTTAATTTTATTTAAATGGAATCATATGTTATGTACTTTTTGTGGGGTCTTTTACTCAGCCTAATTATTTTGTATTCATTCATGTTGTTTGTATCAATATTTATTTCTTTTTAATGCTAAGTAATATTTCTTTTTTTTTGAGGCAGTCTCACTTTGTCGCCATTTGTAGAGCACTGTGGCATCATAGCTCACAGCAACTTCAAACTCTTGGGCTCAAGTGATCCTCTTGCCTCAGTTTTTCATTTTTAGTAGAGACAGGGTCTCACTCTTGCTCAGGCTGTTCTCAAGCTTGTGATCTCAAGCAATCCATCTGCCTCAGCCTCCTAGAGTGTTAGGGGTAATATTCCATTTAATTTCTGGGTTTTGGTTCTTACTAATGAAGAGTTTATGAACATACCCGTACGAGTCTTTGTGTAGACATATGCTTCTTTCCTTGTGGCTAAATATCCAGGGGTGGAATGGCTGGGTCACGCCCATCCCCAACTTCTCCTTGTGTAAATTGTATAAACAGTACTATACTGTTTTTCAATGTGTTTGGATTATCTCACATTCCCACCAACAGCACATAAAAGCTCCAATTCCTCCACATCTTTACTGACCCTTGTATGGCTAACACTTGTATGGCTGGTCTTTTAAATTTTAGTCATACTAATAGTTACAACATGGTTTCTTATGATTTTAATTTGCTATTTATTTATATATTTATTTATTTGTATTTTGGGACAGAATGCCACTCTGTCATCCTAGGTAGAGTGCTGTGGTGTCATCGTAGTTCATAGCAACCTCAAATTCTTAGGCTCAAGCAATACTCTTGCCTTAGCCTCCCAAGTAGCTGGGACCACAGGCAACTGCCACAACACCCTGCTGGTTCTTTCTACTTTTAGTAGAGATGGGGTTTCGCTCTTGCTCAGGCTGGTCTCAAACTCCTGAGCTCAAGCAATCCACCCATCTTGGCCTCCCAGAGTGCTGGGATTACAGCATGAGTCGCAGTGCCTGGGCTACTTTAACTTGATTTTATATGAATAAAGACACTGAGCATCTTCTTGTGCTTATTTCCCATCTGTATGTGTTGGTGAGATACACCAACAGATGTGTTAGATCTGATAATATCTATTCAGATTCTTTCCCCATTTTATATTGGGTATTTTCTTCTTATTGAGTTTTGAGAGTTCACTACACATTCTGGATATAAGTCTTTTATATAATACGATTTGAAAATATACTCTTTCCAGTCTATGTCTGTCTTTTCATTCACTTAATAGTGTCTTTTTTTTTTTGAGACAGAGCCTCAAGCTGTCACCCTGGATAGAGTGCTGTGGCATCACAGCTCACAGCAACCTCCAACTCCTGGGTTCAAGTAAGTCTCAAGTAGCTGGGACCACAGGCACCCGCCACCATGCCTGGCTATTTTTTGGTTGCAGCCATCATTGTTGTTTGGCAGGCCGAGGCTGGATTTGAATCCGCCACCCTAGGTGTGTGTGGCTGGCTCCGTAGCCACTTGAGCCACAGGCACTGAGCCAATAGTGTCTTTTAAAGAGCATAAGTGTTAAATATTTATGAAATACAATTTATCAATACTTTCGGTTTTTTAAATTAAATCATTGCTGTGTACATTAATGCAATCATGGGATACAATGTGCTGGTTTTATAGACAATTTGCAATATTTTCATCAAACTGGTTAACATAGCCTTCACGGCATTTCCTTAGTTATTGTGTTAAGACATTTATATTCTACACCTAATAAATTTCACATGTACCCTTGTAAGATGCACCATAGGTGTGGTCCCGCCAATTACTATCTCTCCACCCATCTTTCTCTGTCCCCTCCCCTCCCAATATTTTTAATGGATTGTTTTGGTGTCTTATGCAGGGTGTCCATAAAGTTTGTGTGCAACTTAAAATAGACAACTGTAAGACAACTATCCAATGTACTTAATACTAATATGAAGCCAGCAGAAGATCTCATACATGCCCACATAAGAGAAAAACTCAATTCAGTTCAAGTTGGGGGAAGAGGGAATAAAGAAGGAGGATGAGTGGAGGAGGGAGGGAGATTGGTGTGCTCTCACTTAATGGGCACAGTATGGGGGTATATAGCACATCTCTTGGGTGTGGGACATAACTACAAGAGGGACTTTGCCTAAGAAATGCAAATATTGTAACCTAGTTGTTTGTACACTCACATTAACCTGAAATAAATAAAAAAGAAGCCCTTGTTTACTTCACAGTCAAAAAGATTTTCTTGTATGTATCTTTCTTTCTTTTTTTTAAATTTCTTATAGCATAACTGTGTACATTAATGCAATCATGGGGTACAGTGTGCTGTTTTCATATACATTTTGAAATACTCTCATCAAACTGGTTAACATAACATTCATGTCATTTTCTTAGTTATTGAGTTAAAACATTCATACTCTGCTTTTAGAAAGATTCATTTGTACCCTTATAAGATAAACCATAGAGGTGACCCCGCCAATCACCCTCCATCTCCCCATCCATCCCCCTCACCTCCCCCTCCCACCCCCTTCCCATATTCTAAAGCTCTAATTAGGTTATGACATTCCTATAAAAACTATGAATTAGTTTCAAAGTAGGGCTGTGTACATTGCATACTTTTTCTTCCATTCTTGAGATACTTTGCTAAGAAGTACATTTTCCAATTCCATCCATATAAACATGAAGGAGGTGAAGTCTCCATCCTTCTTTAGGGCTGCATAGTATTCCATGGTGTATGTGTACCACAATTTATTGACCCATTCCTGGGTCAATGGGCATTTGGGCTTCTTCCATGACCTAGTAATTATGAATTGGGCTGCAATAAACATTCTGATACAGTAT
>NW_003852517.1:3659524-3708669 GCF_000181295.1 Otolemur garnettii
CACATTCAAATCATAGTACATATCATAGTTTTTATTTCTAGAAAGTCAGTTTATTTTCCTTTCTCATGTCCCTATTTAACTTTTTAAATATAAGGAATATAGTCAAAATAATGATTTTAATGTCCTTAACCTGCCAATTTTATTATCTGTGTCAGTTCTAGGTCAGTTTTGATTGATTTATTTTTCCCCCTCATTATGAGGTATTAATAACTATTGGAACTAACCTCTGAATGAGATAAAAATAAATCCTAATGTAACAATTGATTAGCAGCTCTAAAATTAAACAGTCCAAATTACAACATAAAATCAGAAGATCCATGCAAAAGGTTTTCAAAGAGAAGGCAGGTATATTATGAATTGATTGTCAAGAACCTGGAAGTATAAAATATGCTATTGATGAAAGGAAAGTAAAATTAATCTCTATTAATGAAAAGTAACATTAGCAGCAACAAAAAGACATACAATTAGAAAATAAGAAAAAACAAAGTACATAGGAGAAAGTCGTGTTAGGAAAATGAAGTAAATTATGATTTGAGCAAATGGAAATGAAGAAGCAGCACTTTCTGAAATAATAAAGCAAAATTTCATATATTTCAGGAAGACCAAGAAGACCTATGAAATTTTTTTTATTTTTACATATACATGTGATTATTAGGTTTCTACTTTTTGCCTTCACAGAATTAAAAAGGCTTAAAATTTAACAATAATAACACTGTTTAAGATAAGGACTAGAAATAAAAACCTCATAAAGAGTGAATGAAGGTAAATACATTCAGAAAAGAAATCAGATGATTGCTGCAACGAAGTATTAAGCAATAATAATAATAATAATGCAAACAAAGTAACATTCCCATTGTCAGATAAGAGTATGTCTATTATAGAATGCTTTGACTCTGAGGTTCAGCATAGTCATCAATTAACTTCTAATTTTTTTCCAAAGTCTCAAAAAATAGACAACTAATATTTATAAATAAAAATAAAAGATAATTTCAAAAAACAGATCATGACAAATCTAATAAACAATAGAAAAAGAATACTTCAAAATCATTCTACTTAATCTGGATACACCTGATATTAAAATTGGAAAAAATATATTATTATAAAGGGAAATTACAAACATATTTCACTTTTAAATGAGGATGCAGTATCCTGTATCCTAAACAACATATTAACCAGTTGAAGTAAAAATTAATGTTTAAGAAATGTGCTTTAGTCAAAATCGAATCCAATTTATGTGAAAATAAGTTACTATTTTCTTTTTTTTTCTTGTCCTTACCCTCACCCCCTCCTTCCTTCTCCGTCTGCTCACCCCTTCCCCCATGCCCCACCATGTCATTAATTGTGATTAATTGTCCTCATATCAAAGTTGAATACATAAGATTCATACTTCTCCATTACTGTGATGCTTCACTAAGGATAATGTTTTCCACCTCCATCCAGGTTAGTACAAATGCTACAAAGTCTCCATTCTTTTTTAAATAGCTGAGTAATATTCCATGGTATACATATACCACAGCTTGCTGATCCATTCCTGGTTTGAAGGGCATTTATGCTGTTTCCACATTTTAACGATTGTAAATTGGGCTGCAATAAAAAGCTTAGTACAAGTGTCTTTATAATAAAAGGCTTTTTTCCCCTCTGGATAGATGCCCAGTAATGGGATTGCAGGATCAAATGGGAAGTCTAGGTTGAGTTCTTTGAGGTTTCTCCATACTTCCTTCCAAAAAGGTTGTGTTAATTTGCAGTCCCACCAGCCGTGTAAAAGTGTTCCTTTCTCTCCCCATCTGTGCCAGCATCTGCAGTTTTGAGATTTTGTGATATAGGCCATTTTCGCTGGGGTTAAATGATATCTCAGGGTGGTTTTAATTTGCATTTCTCTAATAATTAGGGATGGTGAGCATTTTTTCATGTATTTGCTAGCCATTCATCTATCTTCTTTAGAGAAGGTTCTGTTCATCTCTCTTCCCCTTTGCTGTATGGGATTGTTGGTTTTTTTCTTGTGGATTAATTGAAGTTCTGTATAGGTCCTAGTTATTAAACTTTTGTCTGATTCAAAATATGCAAATAGCCTTTCCCTTTAGGTAGCTTGTCTATTTGCTTTGGTTGTTGTCTCCTTGGCTGTACAGAAGCTTTTCAATTTAATTAAATCCCATTTGTTTATGCTATTGCCATGGCAGTCTTCTTCATAAAGTCTTTCCCCAGGCCAATTTCTTCCAGTGTTTTTCCTATTCTTTCTTTGAGGACTTTTATTGTTTCATGCCTTAAATTTAAGTCCATTTTTCCATCTTGAATAAATTTGTGTGAGTGGAGAAAGGTGCTGGTTTCAGTCTTTTACATCCTCCCAGCACCATTTATTGAATAGGAAGTCTTTCCCCCAGTGGACATTCTTGTTAGGTTTTTCGAAGATTAGCTGGCTGTAAGTTGTTGGTTTCATTTCCTGGTATTCTATTCAATTACGAATGTCTGTGTCTCCATTTTTGTGCCAGTACCATGCTGTCTTGACCACTATGACCCACGAATGTTTGCTATTCATGTAGACTGTCTTTAGATTTGTCATAATTAGTAGAGATAATCACATTCCTGGCATTTATTTAGTTTTCCTCCTTGAAACTAAATTGTCTTTTTTATAGGTTATCTTTTGTTTCCTACAAAGTTTCCAACTTTGTACTTGTACTTGTTTTAAAAATTAAAAAAAAATTGTTGTTGCTGTTCTTTTTCTTCAGTGGTACTTCAGACGCTTATAGACCATTGATGAAGTATTAGTTCTTGGAAACTTAAACTTATACCCATTAAGAGACACATGTTAAAACACTCTCACAATCACTCAAACCTTTTAATGTTCTTTCTTAATCTTTATTCTTAACTTCAAAGAGAAATTTGGGGATGGAATAGTTCTTGTTTTGAAGAAATCATTTTCTGAAGTTCATTGATGCCTAAGTTTCCCTTTTAGTTTGTTTTTCCTGTCAGATTCAAATAAAATTATATCTCATAGACTTACTTATAAAGGAGAGGAGAAAGATGCATTGACTGTCTCTGTTTGGGGCAGGATATGTATCAGTTATTTATTTTCTTCCATTCTTCTCTTCCAAGTGCTACATTTCATTAATAAAATCTGAGATTTTATACACAGATTATTTTTGTTAATATCTTTTAGATTGTTTATCATCTTTCTAACTAAAGAGTCATATTTGGCATTATTTTTACTTTTAATAAATGCGAATAGCAATTATTTTTATTTGGGGATATTGTAGGCAGTTTTCCCTGTGAAGCAGACAGTGAGATGCATCCAGTTCAGCTTTCCTCTGCCCTGTCCTGCTCTCCAGGACCATTGTTATTCCTAGGTAAGATTTCCCAGGTCTGTCCTCTTGTACTGTCCCCAGCACCCTGCACTTGACACCACCCTTCCTGTTTCCTCTAATTTTGGTGTTTTCAATTTGTCTTTCAGTTTTCTGCAGTATCTAGTCTGCTGTTCCTTTATTTTGTGACTGTTTTTAATTCTCACAATAATGATTTGTTTCTTTTAAATCTCCATGGAATCTTTTCTTCTTTTGTATTGCTTTCTCTTCATTACTATTGACTTTAGTTTCATAGATACAATGCCCTTTCTTGAGAATTACAATAGAAACAAGAACATTTGGGGTACATTTCTTCTTCAAAGAAGACCAGTTTTTTCTCTCTTAGATTAATCCCTATGTGCAGATTATGTGTGCATTTTACAGAACTACATTTTAATTAATCAATTAGCTTTTTAGCTGTTATCTCTTTGTATTACATTTTAGTGGTTGCTACAGGGTTTACTATATACATCTGTAATTTTTCCCTGTCTATTTTGAGTTGATAGGGCCCTCTTTCATATGAAACATAGAGCTCTTTTAACTGTGCAGGTGCATTTATTCCCATTCCTATTATTTGTGCTACAGTTATTATATGTATTACATTTACATAGTTATAATCCCTAACAAAATGCTAGTTTTTTTCTTTAACCAGTTCTAGGAATTCTAAAGAAATTAAGTTTAATACATAGTCCTATGCATTTGCCAGTTGTTTGCTGTTTCTAATGATCTTCATTCCTTCCTGAGGATTTGATTTTAATTTGGTTTTGCTTTCCTTTGGTTAGTACAACTTCCTTTATAATTTCTTATAGTACACGTCTGCTGGCAATGAGTTATTTTAATTTTTTATTCTTCCTTTTTCTTGAAGAATATTTTTGCTGGTTGTAGGATCCTGGGTTGATATGTTTCTTTCAGGACTATAAAATGATTCTTCCTTTATCTTTGGTATTCAGTGGTTTGACTACCATGTTCCTAGGTATGACTTACTTGGTGTTTGTTCTGTGTGCGCTTGAGTTGCCTAAGGTTGAACATGTATGTTTTTCACTTAAAATGGGAAAGTTATGGCCATTACTTTTTCAAAATTTTTTATGCCCCATTTTCATACTTCTCCTTTTAGAACTCTGGTTACATGTATGTTAGACCATTTGATATTTTCCCAGGAGTGTCTGAAGCTCTGTTCTTTTTTCCCTAATTCGTTCTCTCTTATTTCTTCAGATTTGATAATTTCTACTAAACTACCTTCAAGTTAAAGGTTTGTTTCATTTGTTCATTTCATTTGTCCATGTGTCATTAAGTCTATGTTGTGAATTTTTAAGTGTTTACTTTTTCAGTTCTTGAATTTACACTTGGCTTTCTTTCTTTTTTTTATCTCCTCCTCTTCCCTCTCCCCTTCCCTTCCTCATCCTCTCCCTCTTTTTTCTCCTTCTCCTCCTTCTTCTGTCAGAGACAATATCCCACTCTTCACCAGGCTGGAGAACAGAATTCTGTTCATAGCTCACTGAGCCTCAAATTCAAGGCTGAGGTGATCCTCCCACCTTGGCCTTCCAAAGCACTAGGATTACAGGTATGAGCTACTACACCTGGCCTATATTTGGCTTTTAAAATATAGTTTCTACTTCTCTGGTGAGATTTCCTGCTGTTTTATTCATTGCAATTATGGTTTTCATTACTTCATCAAGTACAGTTTTAATAGCTACTATTCTAACATTTGGGTCATCTTAGAGTTGCTCTCTATTGTGTTTTTTTCTCTCTTTTTAGAATAAATCACATTTTCCTCATTCTTTGTATGTTGAGTAATTTTGCATTATTTATTTACTTTTTTGAGACAGAGTCTTACTTTGTAACCCTTGGTAGAGTGCTATGGCATCATCGCTCATAGCAACCTCAAACTCTTGAGCTCAAGTGATCCTCTCACCTCAGCCTCCCAAGTAGCCAGGACTATAGGTGCTCACCACAACACCCAGCTATCTATAGAGATGGAGTCTTGCTCTTGCTCAAGCTGGTCTCAAACTTTTGAGCTCAGGCAATCCACCTGCCTTGGCCTCCCAGTGTGCTAGGATTACAGGCACAAGCCACCGCACTTGGCCTTTAATTTTCCATTTTATTCTGGTCATTGTTAATATAGATGTGAACTCTGTCATTTCTTCAAACATTTATTTCACTGGTATTATTTTAGTAGGCAAATGACCTGACTATTATCTCTACTAAAAATAGGAAAATTAGCTGGGGGTTCTGTAGGTTGTCCCAGCTACTTGGTAGGCTGAGGCAAGAGGATCTCTTGAGCCCTGGAGTTTGAGATAGCTGTGAGCTATTATGTCATGGCACTCTAGCTTGGGGCAACAGAGTGAGACTCTGGTTAAAAAAAAAAAAAAAGAAAAGAAAAAAACAAACTTTGTTTTTTTAAGTAGCGATTCAAATCTCAGTTCATTTCTTTTATCTTTAGTTGGAATTTTACTGCACAGATATGTGGTTCAGGAGTCACCCACAGATTGAGGCAGAATTTGTAGCCCCCCCTTTCTGACTCCTTTTCCGAGATTCATCCCTCAATTTCCAGTGGCTATGGTTTCTCCAACACTGTCCTTTCGTTTTTCAGACCACATGGATTGTGAGTTTCCAGGAGAGTTTTAGCTGCTTTCAGTAGCTGATGAGTACGGCTTGTTTTTAGGCTAAATCCCATAAAAACGGAAAATTCATCATGTGCTCACTCCTTTTTACCAGTTTTAATAGTCCTCCAGATCTGCCTGGGTTTTTTTTTTTCCACTCTTCAGTGCCTTCAGATACTTTACTTTTTATATTTTGTATGTAGTTTATAGATATTCTCCTTAGAATTGGACCTTACTTTATCATACCATAATTGGAACCAAATTCCTTTCTTTTGAATTGCAGACTCTTTATAAAGTTCCGCTAATTTCTTTCTTCTTCCTTAGGCAGTCAGCTTATGCTTGATAATTATTAGCTCACTATAAAATATGAGTTGGAATGAGTTCCTTAAGAGATTGAGGCAATCAATTTCTCAAAGCTTCATTCCTAAATGAAGGAAAAGTGTAAATGGAACAGTTTACTTATATTAAAATCTGCATTGCTAGTATAGAGATGCTGAAGTCTCAAGGGAGTGAAAAGGCAGCTGGAGCCAGGAGCAAACTCTGTAGGGAATTTTGTCTCTGTGCCAATGGGTTTCTTTTCTGTATTTGAGAGGGATAACCTTGGCAGTGTCCCTGATTTTTATCTGGTGGGGTGACCTATGCCAGATGTTATATTGGAACTAAGCCTCACCTATACTCAGTTCAGTATCTGAAATGACTTTCTAACAATTAAAGCTTTTATAAATAGTGAGTTTCCTATTACCATAATCATCTAAGTCAGAGCTTGATGATCATCTATATTAGCATTACCTCTGCTCTTATTATGAAGGGTGGAGGGAGACATTATTATTTTCTCTCTGGCACACAGTAGGCACTCAATAGCTATGGGTTGCATAAACAAATATTTGTTGAATTAATGGTATGAATTAAAAGAGAAGTTCCCCTCTTTTTAATTAAAAGAAAAGTACATTTTTGCATTCTGAGGAGCAGAAATTAAACATTTAGGAAAAATAGCACCAAGTGTCTTTAATTTAGAATATTTTGGTGAGAGGAATCCTGGATACTTTAGAAGAAAAGCAATGATTTGATTACGATTAGTTAATATGAAACAATTTGAAACAATTGGCATATGGAACTGGCTACTATAATACCTGTTTTCAAATAATTTCAAACTATCACGGTAAGAGAAATCTGGAGCAGAGTGAGATGGCTCATGGCAGACCCGCAGAACCTAGAAGGGTTAAACTTTGCATCGTCCTCTTGCTATTTCTTTATGCTCTTAAAGGAAAGGCTACCTGGTGGTTTATTGCACAATTTGAACATTGAACTGGTGCTCCTTTGCCTTCTAACCTAGCTACCAAATGATAGTCATGAACAGTGAAAAAAATGAATCTTATTTTCTACTGAGGAGATATAGAATGGTCTTCATAAGTCCTTAGTCATGACTGTGCTGCTGTAGTCACACTCCAGAAGCACTGTACTCCATTTAAAGATGCAGACATACTGACTTTTCAAAATCATTTGTAATACTTGTATAAGGTAAACTGGACACTAAAAGCTACCTGGAAGATCTGAATTGCTCTGGAAACCTCACCCAGTTCCCACAGTGACTCCAATCATGGCTATTATCCAATTCACACCTCCAGACCCTGCCCTCACTTGTCAGGTAAATGAAGCAAGATAATACAATATGTTGCACAATAGCATTCAGTAGGAAGTATCCATTAAATGTTTGAATGGAGCAATGAGAAATGATCTATTTTATTCATCAGATACCTGGAAACTAAAATTCAATAATTTTTCCATAATTTAAAGTTCTGCAGACAAATGTTTATAAGCTTTGGTAGGAAAGTGAGTAATAATACTCTCAAAAAATATTAGCTGCCATTTATACATACTTTGATATGTGGCAGGCTACTTCTCAAATCCTCTATATGCATTATTTCATGGATACCTTATAATAATATCTTATGAGCTAGGAGTAATCCTCATTTTATAGAGAAGAAACTGAAACCCAGCAAGGTCAGGTAATTGTCTCACTTTTTCTTGGGAAGCTGAAGAGCTGAGGTCCAAACCCCACAGCACTTGGCTCCAAGTCCGGAGCCCTTACCCACTGGTCTGAACTGCCATAGGAAAGTAGCCTTTGTAGAAGAACAGCAGACAGATTTACATGTTGTCTGATCACTTCAAATCTTGAAGGAAACTAAGGGGAAAAGAGAATTTTGCCTTTGTATAAATTTTACCTGAAACCATGAGCCTGTGTCCTCCAAACTATCACAGGGACATAGTTATCTCCTCCTTATTCCTTCTTGTCAGATTGTGAGAGCTAAGAATTTGTGGAAAATGGGGTGCCCTTCAAATGTCAACCAAGGAAGAAGCTGTTGACAAAAGAAAATTTCACCTCCTTTCTCTCTTTTTTTTTTGAGACAGAGTCTCACTATGTCTCCCTCAGTAGAGTGCTGTGGTGTCACAGCTCACAGTAACCTCACATTCTGGGGCTTAAGTGATTCTCTTGCCTCAGCCTCCCAAGTAGCTAGCGCCTGCCACAATGCCCAGCTATTTTTTTGTTGCAGTTGTTGCATTGTTGTTTAGCTGGCCAGGGCCGGGTTTGAACCTGCCAGCCCTAGTGTATGTGGCTGGCACCAAAACCACTGTCCTATGGGTGCAGAACCCTGACCTCCCTTCTTTCTCCACCCCACAATCTTGTCAGCATTCCAGATCCAGCAAAGCTACACAGTCCAAGGCATTCAAATTATTGGCTTTGTGGTCTTCTGTGATCATTAAGTATTTAGTCCTATTGTTTGTTGAGCATCTGCTATATTTATTATCTTTTAAAAATTTTAGTTAAATACATATAATTTAAAATTTGTCATTTTCATCATTTTAGAGTGTACAATTGAATGGCATTGATGACATTCACTGTGCTGTGTAATCATCATGAAACCCATTTATCATCCAAACAGAAATTCTGTACCTCTTACACAACTCTCCACTCCTCCTTTCTCCCAGTCCATAGTGCCCTCTGATGTACTCTTTCTCTGTGAATTTGCCTACTCCAGATATTTCATATAAATAGAATCATAAGTATTTGCCCTTTTGCATTTATTTTGTTTAGCATGATGTTTTCAAGATTTATCCATGTTGTAGAATGTATGCAATATTACCCATGATATGTATATGCCACATATTATTTAGCCGTTCATCTGTTGATGTTAGGAGCCAACATAAAGGAATGACTAAATCAAGGCTGGGAATCAACCTCACTGCAGTTATGAACAGTGTACTGAAAATATCTTTGTGTATTAGAGTTTTGGATGGTTCTTGTGAGTCAATGGGTTCAGCTTATACTCTAGTCTCCTTTAGCAGCACTGAAGAGCTATCTTCTGAGATATTTTTACCACTTCCCTGGTTTCTCTATGTTCTTCCATGGAGTAGGAAGGTACCAGAGAGAGGGATAAGTGGATTATGACTTCTTCCTACTTTAGGATTTTATAATTAAGGCCACCGTATTTATTTATCAGAGTTGGTCATTCTTTGGGCAGATACATTCATATGAAAAGCCAATCTGTCGTTGTCAACATTAGTGACAAATATCCACGGTGCCTGGTCTTCTCAACCTGTAGTTCCTGGATGGATTACAGAGGGTTCAAAGAAGCCTTTAAAATTATAAGCACGATGCTGTGTATTTATGCAAATGTGTCTTTTTCTGAAGAGAGAGACCATAACTTTTATAGACTTTCGAAGACAGAATCTAAACAGTGAATGACTGCTGCTTGGGATTCTTATTAGCGTGCCTACTCCTGCCTCTAACTGTATCACTATCTTGAGTTTCAGGTCAGGGATGGACCTTTTCTGATTCCAGAGTTTCCTGTTGCTGTTCTTCAGATCTCCACACTGGACCCTTTGGATGCTGACAGCAGCTCATCCCAGGCACAGTGTAGCCACAGCCTCTCAGGGTACTGTGCCTACAGTGGCCAGACAACCCCCCTCTGTGGGACAACTGGTCACATCCAACAGAGTCTAACTTCCTCCATTTTCTGGCTCATTGTGAGTCACCTCTGCACTTTTGTTTCTCTCTCTCAGGGCAATTTACTCTAACACACACTTGATAATCCCAAGGAAAGAAAATCTGGCAAACGAATTCTCTTCATCAGTGTCAGAATGATAAACAATGAACATGGAAGACCTCTAGTCCAACATCTATATTATCTTAGCCTAGTCCCCTTGAAATCTCCAGTGTTGAAGAACTTCTATCATCCTTGCAAAAAGCAACAAGGTCGATTGTTGGGCAATTTTGTTGGCAATTATCTTCCAACAGCAGGTAGGGTTGTTCTACTTCTTTCTCCACATTTTGCACCTGTTCTAATGATTGAACATAGCTCTCAATTCAAGTTGTTTTAGGATTCATTCAGGCCATGTTTTGGAGCCCCCTCATCTCACTCAACCTGAGAGCATCTATTTGTCTGTAAGTACAGACAGTGTTTCTCCCCCCACCTCACAAGTTTCATGAAATGAGCCATGTCTATTAAGCCTCCCCCCAATCAGTTGTACTATAATTTATGGGTGAGAGGGCTCTAGATGCTGAAGGAGACATTGCTAATGTTATGTTTACACATTATGTGTATGTATGTGAATGTTTATATATTTTGTGTTTATACACATGTACCCAGACGCATGTCTTTGCCACTCATTATCTTTACTATCCCCGTCTCAGAGATGGCAGTGGGGAAAATAATGAACTTATATAATCTATCTAGATTATGATTACTATGAAGGTGCCAGATGATGATGTCTGTGCTTGGAGGTGAGTGGGGCACCCTCAAACTGCCTCCCTGTCAGACCAGTGAAGACTTAGAGAGATTATAAGTTAAAGAAACAAGGAATCATAACATTATTTCACACTTTGGTGCTGTGGAATAAAATTTATACCATTATTTATGGCTATTTAGTAATATCTTGTTTATAGAGGTTTTCATAGCAGATTTTCCAATTGGAATTTTAACATGATACCAAGGAGACTGTCCATTTTAGGCATGTGTCTAAACAGTGGGTGATTTTTTTTAGAAGGTAAATAATTTGTATTTTTGTAGCTCTTCCAGTTATAAAAACATTATTTTTCTTACAGTAATCTTATAGGGTAGGCAGGGATCAGTACTTTTCATTTTACAGATGAAGAAACAGAGCCTCAGAGAATTCAAGGAACTTTCCTAAAGCTGCAGGCCTGAGCAGCATGCCAGGCTTCAGATCCAGGCTTTGGATTCCAAGTCCTGGGTCTGATCTGCCATCACATAGTGGGGCTTGGGGAACCAGGGGTAGAACTTCTAGGCTGCCCGTTTCCAATAGGTACCAGAAGGGTAAGTAGCTGGAGGCGAGGAGTGTCAGAATTGTTCATCTCGTGGCTTCTTGCATGAGATATCGGATAACTTTTTAATAATGAAAGTGTGATTGACTGACATCCAGTGAAATGTAGTTGCTAAGTGTACAGGTGGATCAGTTTCTACAAGTGCAGACATTTGTGCAGCACAGATCCAATCAAGATGCAGAACATTTCCATCACTTCATGTCCCTTCTCAATCAACTGCCCCCACCCCACTCTCTCCTGCCTGCTGGGTAACCTTGTTCTGATTTCCATCCTCTGGATTTGGATAACTGGTTTAAGATGGTTCTACCTGGATCCCTCACAGATGAGCAGCATGACTGTGTCGTCCCTTTTGGTTGCTGATATAGTTCAGATATTTATCCTCCCCAAATCCCATGTGGAAACTTGATCCCTGATGCAGGAAGTGGGACCTGGTATAAGGTGTTTAGGTCATGGGCTGGATGGATCCCTCATGTACTGGTTGATGCCTTTCTCTCAATAATGAGTAAGTTCCCGTTCTATTAGTTCAGGAGAGAACTGGTTGTTCAAAAGAGACTCGCACCCCCTCTTCCTCTCTTTCTTGCTTCTGCCTTCACCGTGTGATGCCAGCTCCCCTTCCTCTTCCTCCAGGAGTGGAAATTTCCAGAGGCCCTCACCAGAAGCAGATGCCAGGGCCTTACTTCTTGTACGGCCTGCCCAACTATGATGCCAAATAAACCTCTTTCCTTTATAAGTTACCCAGCCTCAGATATTTCCTTTATAGCAATGCAAACAGAAATACACTTGCCAGGGTCAGTCTGAAGCCAGTCTACCTGTGAGCCACTTGGACAAGTCTGTCAGCTGTCGCTGAACATAGGCAAGTGTCTGTGGCAACAGCTTTGTCTGCATTCAGCAGGCAGTGAGCAACATTTAAGCAGCTTTGAGATCTTGCCCAAGGCTTTGGTTAGCTTACACATAGCATACCACTGCAATGAAGTTAGAGTTGACACAAAATAAGATGTCAGCCCCATGCCATTCTACCTCTGGGGAAATCTGCCCATAAAAAAAAAAAAAAAAGCCCATAAATACCTGTTCTGAAGCTGCCCCTCAGGGGACAGACTCCGCTGCACACAGGCCTGGGAAGACTGAGTTGTGTGGTAAAGCCCACTAGCCCACCTCCTTGCCTTCAGTAGGAACCACCACAACTCCCTGTTATCTGTGGTTCCTCCACAGTGACTCTGTCAAGAGGACTTGCATGTGGGGCCTCCACCTTTTAGGGAAGGAAATAGATTTGGGAGATAGAACTTTCACCAGAATGTATTCAGGTAAGGGACCAGACTTAGAGTCAGAAGGTGATTCCAAGGAGAGAGGCGTGGCTTCCCACTTCTGGGTCCCACACCTGAGTCCCGTTTCTCCATTTCTATTTAGGAGAGGTCTTTTAAGCGGTGGGGGTTACCTCCCACTGCAGCAGCTGGAAGCAGTTATTTTGAAAGTGCCCTCTACAGTCTTCCTGGGCACGCCAGGGGAGGGGACCCCTCACCATCACACTCCTGGCCTCCAGGGAGAGAATGGTTCCAGGTAATACCTTGTTTTTGTTTGTGGTCGCTTATCTTTTGTCTGGCAAGCTAGAATGGAGTGTGTGCAGTGGTCACAACAGCAGGGAGTCGAAACTTTTCCAGAAATGTGTGCATGAGCAGGCATAGGGCACAATGACTCAGGTGGGGCACAAGAATTTCACGATTAAACAGAGGTTCCAGATTCTTCTGTGTTCTTTGTCAACAGATAGTCAGTGTTCCCAGCTGCTTCTCTACCGCCCTCATCTTATTAAAAACTGCACACATTCAAATAACCTCACTTCATCTAGACAAAAAGATAAAAAGAAAAGACAATCAATCAGCCTTTTGCTTGATTATCTTGGGGGAAAGCTAATAGGAGTCCTCAAGGATGAAAATAAATGTCCTGGACTGTGGTCATAAACCTGAGGAAGGCAATGGAGGGGCTTAGAGCTCTCATTCCCGTGTGATTGCAATCCTACCCTTAACGGGACGTGGCGATGTTTTTCGGTATTCAATTAGGTTTTGCTATGCGTGTGTGCATGCGCTCACACACTCACGCAGAGCTGGAATTGAAATCATCTCAAGTGCGAATTCTTGTGATGCATTTAAGGGGCCTGCCTTTGACAGGTTGCTACCTAGTTATGGACTAAAATCTCACCAGGCACCCCCATAGCTTATCGCCTGTCATTTCAAAACAAAGACATCCTGCTTCCTCTTTCTGTGTCACATCTCATTGACTCATTCTCGGCAGACTTACTTTCATGACATGCTCCGTGCCACCTCCCTCACTTTCATCAGATGCAAACTTGAAAAAAGAAGAAAAAAGAAAAAACCTCATTCCATGTTTTGACTTGGACTTTAGGTGTTATTCACTCAGTCCAGCTTTGGGGGGGTTGAGCCCACCCCAAAGGGGGCAGGCCTGCTTTCCTGTCTTCTGCCACCACACAGTCTCTGAAGTGTGTGAAGAAGAGAGGAAGAGACAATTAATGCTCAGCACCAATCTGCATTTCCTTTTTAGCTGCCATTTACACGCTGCTCAGGTTTTGAAAACCAGCATTTCATGCTACTCCCTAGAGAGCCAGCACCAGCTTCAGCAGGATCCATCTGCACAGCAGTCACATTGCTGAAATCTCCAGCCAACCCAGAATTCATTTATTTATTTTTTGAGATAGGGAGAGAGAGAGAGAGAGCGTGAGCAAGCGAGCTGGGTGAAAAGAATGGATTAGAATCTCATAATATTTAACACACACCCTTGACCCATCCCTGCCCGGGTCCAGGCAGGACGAGTCTGCAGAGTTTTTCTTTGATCATCTCCTAGATTAGTGTGAGCAGCAGGAGAATGAGCGGGAATCGTGTGACAACAGGGGATGACAGGCGGTGCGGTTCTAGGCAGGAAGGACACACTCCATAAGTTTCGGCGGCTGCTCACCAGCCTGCATGTCAGCACGCGCCTGCTGATGGGGAACCGTCCTGGGAAGTCGCTGCTGGTGTGGAACAAGTTAGGAGATGCTTGTGGAGGGGGAGAAACATGTATCCCCAACTCTTCAGGTCTGGCTGACTTGCTTTGTTTCCTCCAGCGCCCAAAGGGTTTGAGCACTGAAGCATAATAGGTTTGCTAACCTTTGTTATTTTATCATTATTATTTTTTAAACTGAATTCAACACCACAGGAGGTCACGGCGTCAATAGTCACAGCTGGCTTTTAAAAAGAGGTTGAGTCATTTTGTGATTGGTAAAACAGAGCCTCAGCCTGAGCGGAGGGCAATCAAGTTTTCCGCTTCAAGGCATCAGTTGATCACTACGGGGGTCAGAAAGAAGTGTTTTTCTCAGGCAAGTTCTGGTCTAGGTGGATGCAAAAAAAAAAAAAAAAAAAAAAAAAAGCATTAGTTTTCTTGGTTTGTTTTTTTGTTTTTAAGAGAGAGCAGTCCTGAAATGCTTCTCTTTAATAGGCCAAGGAGTGGTCTGATTCCATGTAGCTGTGTGTGCTCAGATGGCAGTTCTGATGATAGTGGTGCTTGGTGCTGCAGACACATTTACCAGTTCAGCAGTGTAAGTCTGTGCTCCCTGCATGGGCAGATTTACCCATGAACAGGCAGCGTGAGCTCAGGTACAGAGAATACCTCAGGGCAGGGGCAGGAGGTGGGGTGAACACATGGAATAGAATTCAGTGAGTTAAAAAAGGAGACTCTTCATGCTCTGTGGATGTGGTTACATGTCCAGTGAAGCCACGTCCTCTCAGGATACAGAGGTGTTTTGCTCACTCACAGTAACACCAACTTATAACTTGGGCTTCTACAAAGTAGGGCGAGATAAACAGCTTTTGTTTTTCTAGCTCTGTCCTTTACTAGGTAGAAGCTCCAACCTCTCAAATTCTCAAATAGTTCTTAGAGTCCCTGGTGGTTAAGCTGTTCCTTTTCTATTCTTCTTATTTAATGACATTGGAGTCACACTGCATGGGTCCAAACCCCAAACTCATTCATTCTTTCAATATACACTTGAAAGAATCTGCCATAAGCATGATGGTGAGCTAGATGCTGAGGAAAGAGCAGTCCAAGTTCTCATGCAATTTAGGTTCTAGTGAAGAGACACAAATGTAAATAAATATACAAGTAAATATGTAATATTCCAGATAGAGATAGATGCTGTGGAGGGAACAAATGCCTACTTGTGATGTATTTAAGACAGACAGGAAGAATTGGACAGAGCAAGGACAACCATTCTAGGAAGTTTGCAGTAAGGGGGATAGAAATGGAGCCGTCTGCTTTAGAAGTGGGATCCAAGGAAACGTTTTGTTGCTGTTGTTGTCTGTGGTTTTGATTGACAACATCATATGTGTGTATTGATTGAGTAAAGAAGGAAAATCGATGACTCCAAAACAATGTCCTTGGGTTGTATGTGGGGATGGGGTTTAGTGCAAAGTGTAAGGGTAGCTTTAGGTGGAACATGGACAGTTCATCCACGACAGCAGCAGGACAGGTAAACACAGACACAGATGCAGAGGGATGGTTAGATGTGATGGTAGAAACTTGGGCAAGTTGTTTTTCTGATTGCTCTAATTTTCTCAGTGAAGTACGAAGCAAAGTTATTCGCTGAGTGTGAAGAGAAAAAGAAGAGAGAGTGGAAGATGTGAAACTGTCCTGGAAAAGTGAATTGATGAGGGAAGCACAGTAGGCTGCCAGGCAGCGTGAAGGGCCCACTCGAGGTTCATGAGAATGACTTGGAAGCTGTGATTTTCAACACTGGGGTGCTGTGAGAGGATCTTAGGAGTGCTGCAAAAAATTTTAAAGATTATTAATTAAATTACTTTTGAAGGAAGTTCAAAGCACAGTAAGTATATATATATATATTTAAACTATTTTTGATCAACATAATTTAAGTGAGTCATGGAAATTTAACTATAAGTTCAAGTGTGCCGTGAGATATAAAAAAGGTTGATAAACACTGCTTTTGAGGAGACCAGTTGGCATGGTTGTTTTCCTTGGTCACGTGTAGCTGTGCAGGTGCAGGCAGCTCAGGAGAGGTCGGGAGTTGGTTTTAGCCAGGCTTAGGGGTTTGTCAGCTGAGCCTGATGAAGGGAGAGAAGGACGAGGCCTCTGAAGGTGTAACATCTGATGGCCCATGGGATCTAAACGGGGTGAAGAGGAAGAGGTAATGAAGGGGCTGAAGGACAATGGAAAGGTGCTGGAAACAATGGCTTGTAGGTCCCGGTGTAGTCTAAGAATTGTTGGAATTGGGAGTCCCCAGAGAGGCCACCTTCCATGTTGTGTTTTATAAGAAGCCCAAGTCTAGAAGGATGAAGTCCTTCCATGTAGACTCCATGAAGCCTAGGTGGATGTTGAAAACACCAAGAATTCCAACAGAAATAGCTTTGGGAGGGATCCCACTAAACTGACATCTCTCAGCACTGAGTGGAGGGAGACAGAGGTCAGGAGATGACGGCATGGAGGACCAGGGAGGGACATGGCTGAGAAGCATGGAGGGCAGGAAGAGGCAGCCCAGTGCACCCCCGCTGAGAGGCTCCAGGAGACATTTGCAGGTGCTCCATTTGTTATGTGACTCTGGGAACATTTTTTAACCTCCCCATGCCTCAGTTTCCCCAACTGTAAAAAGGAGATAATAACTGTACCTCCCTCACAAGGCTATTCTGAGGACTCAATGAAATAATGTCTGAAATCCGTTTATCAACCCGGGCTGGAGTGAGCACGTGTGTGTGTGTGTGTGTGTGTGTGTGTGTGTATGTGTCTGTCTGTCTGTCTGTCTGTCTATCTGTCTGTATTTAACTGAAGCAGTTTCATCAGTTCCTTAGGTCACCAGAGCCCCAATATTTTTGAAGGGGCAGAATGAGCCCTTTGCAGACACTTGGGGGCTTTTTGAGGAGGGTGAGCATAGAGGCCAACCTGGCCTGAGAGGCATGGGTCAGAGGGGAGGGTGAGGAAAGCAGGCCCGGCAGCAAGGCATGGAGAGCCCTGAGGCTGAACCCGGAAATGAGAGTGAAGCACACTTCCGAGCAGGGCAGGGAGGAGGGCTGCCTGGAGGTGCTATTGGTAATTGATGTGTGTCTGACAATAATTAGAAACAATTTCTGAGGACGTACAGAATACAGTCACCTAGTTATATTATTTACCACAGAGAATGGTGTCTGGAGTGAAAATGGATGTTATTGTTTTCTGAGAACGCATTAGAAGGTGACTTCATGGTGAATAGATTTTTCAAGACATTTGACATTCACTGACTTTCTATTTAGCTCCTCTTAGTCACAGAGGCCATTACTATAATGACAATACTTGGATTTATCTGTGCTAATGGCAGAAGACATGTGAGAGATAAATCCTCCCTGTGTGGGCCTCCTACATGCAACTGTGACAGCTTTGCCGCTCCAAGCCACTTAGAGACCTGAGGATTCTGGATGCCCAGGGGGCCCAGGACACGGCTTCAGCCTCCCCCCAGCGCAGGAGAGACTCACCCACGAAGAGGTTGGATTAACATGAATACCTTCTTAAAAAGTGAGCTTTATCTTGCCCCTCATTTGGGATGAAGTGAGGTAATGTATATAACATACTTAGCACAGAGCCTGGCACCTAGTGAATGCTTAGAAAGTACTGACTCATTAGTTATTATTTTTGTGGGTTCTTCGGGTAAGACTTAGGGAGCCTTCCATACATGGCATGCTCCAAGCCCTGGGGAGGGGGCGAAGGTTGAATCAGTGGGATTATTGGACATTGGTGCTAATGGGCTATATTGCCCTGGGGAGTTCTGAGCCTCAGTGGCATGAGCTTTTCCTTGAATTGGCTTTTCATTGGGTATTAACCTGACAGCGAGATGCCAACTGGCTGCTCATCTACAAAGGTTCTGCACAGGGGGTTGAAGCCAAAGCTTTGTGGATGAGACAATACTCACTTGCCTTCCACCCTTCTCTCCACTGGAAGTCAATGGGAACTGAGGTAGGGACCTGGGAAGGAGCTGTAGGGTGGGGCATCTGTAATTGTAACCTAGTGACAACTCAGACCATGCTTCAGTGCAGCTCGCCAAGATGGGAAACAATATTAAAGGCTTGTTGAAGTCTAAGTTCTATGGGTCATTCCCAAATGGTGTTTTTGTTGTTTGTTGGTTGGTTTTTGAGACAAAGTCTCACTCTGCCACACTGGGTAGAGTGCTGTGGCATCATAGCTCACAGCAACCTCAAACTCTTGGGCTCACATGAGTTCCTCTTGCCTCAGCCATCTGAGTACTAGGACTACAGGGACCTGACACTATACCCAGCTAGTTTTTCTATTTTTGGTAGAGATAGGGTCTCGCTCTTGTTCACACTGGTCTTGAATTCCTAAGCTCAAGCGATCCACCCACCTTGGCTTCCCAGAGCGCTGGGAATATAGGCATGAGCCACCATGCCTGGCCTCTAAGTGGGGTGTTATTGGGATTTGTGAGGAAGGGGGACAATTCTTCATTGAATGTGATTATCCCAGGCAGTGCAGGGTAGAAATACAGCACCTGTGGCCTCTGTCTGCTAATCGTCACAATTCATAACTTCTCCAGATTGAGAATCTCATTGTGAGTGACAGCATGCCTGGTACATCCTTGGTATACATAGCCCTCTTTGCAAATATGCCTGCACACCAGATGGCTGGCCAGGCACCTGGCCTCACCTAGGTCACTTCCCCCTCCCAGTTTGAGAATGGGAGAGGCTGGCAGAGGGATCTCTGGGAACTGAACAAGTATTTAAAGATCCTGGCTGTCCCCTCCTTGGAGATGTGACCCCCTGTGAAAGGGTTGTATTAGTCAGTCACACTATGTCCAGCCATGCATAAGTGTCCCAGTTCATCATATACCACCATCACGGAGGATTTTTTCTGAAGCTAATAAAGCTTTAAGATCTGGAACCTCTTCCAGATCTGAAACTAGATAGAATTCCCAAATTTGAAACAATCCTAAAACTTTATATGACATTACTAATAATGACACATATGAGAAGTTTGGCTGTGGGATGATATTAAGAATAGCTACAAATTGTTACAAGTCTGTGTGTACCAGACGCTGAATACCAGGTGCTTTCAAACATTCTAAGAGTTCATTCTTTTCATTACCCTTATTCAATAACTTAGGGCCAGAGAGGTCAAATGTCTTGCCTGAAATTACACAGCCAACAGGGTTAAGAGTCAGGATTTGCATTTTCTAATTCCAAAGCCCCACCTGCTCCACCTGGAGGTACATGGCTTCTTAGGCAGGGGGAATTATACACGGAGATGCTGGGTCGAGTAGAGAGCGAGAGAATGGGACATCCAGGTCATCTTTGCTGCTGCAGAGGGGGAAGGAGGACCACAGGGTCCCTGAGGAGGGCCCCACAGGGCAGAAAGTGTGAGTTGGCTCAGGGAGGGGCGGCACAGATCTGGAGGAAAACTGAGGAGTTTGACGAGGAAACATCACGTGGTCTGTGTTTAACCCCAGCTCAGATTTGCAAGTTACAGAGCAGAGGTGTAGAGCCAGGGAAGGAGACAGAGACACCAGTAGCAAACATTTCCCTCACTGTCCTGGGGAGAGGGGGCAGCCATTTGAGGAGAGTTGTTGGTAACGATTTGATATTTGAAGTATATTTTGAACAGTAGCAGGTGTTGAGAATGTACATTTTCAAAAAATTGAAGATAAAATAAAGAGATACACAATGTGAACTAACTTGGGTGAGAGCAGCTCCACCCAGCTGAAAGTTAAAGGCTGTTGCAGGAAGAAAATTCCAGAAGGGCCAGAAAGAGCCATATTTTTTTTAAAGCACAAAAGGAAAGGTGTTTGTCCAGTTTCTTAGTGAGGAAGAGTTTGAAATGTACATGAGAAACATTTTTATGTCACTTACTCAGTCTTCTATACAATTTGGCTTAAACAAGCTTGTATAGTTTTCATCATAATGTAGATATCTTATCACCAACCATCTTTCTTTGCCTTGATAAAGAGATAAAGGCCCCCTGGGTTATGTGACAGTGAGCAAAATGGAAAACACACATGTCCTATGAGCCACTTGTTGGGATGTACCTTTTTTTTTTTTTTTTTTTTGTTAAATCATAGCTGTGTACATTAATGCAATCATGGGGTACCATGTGCTGGTTTTATATACAATTTGAAATATTTTCATCAAACTGGTTAACCTAGCCTTCATGGCATTTTCTTAGTTATTGTGTTAGACATTTATATTCTACACTTAGTGAATTTCATTTGTACCCTTGTAAGATGCACTGTAGGTGTGGTCCCATCAATTATCCTCCCTCCACCAATCCTCCTCCCTCCCCTCCCCTTGTTGGGATGTATCTTTCAGAATTATTAGCACTTACAAATATATGGTCAAAGATATTTATTATGGTGCTTGTCAGATCAATTATGGTTCAGCAGACACTGGATTACTAGCAATCGTTAAACATGGTGTGAATAGATGTCACATTAAGTGAAAGAAGCAATGTAAAAAATTATTTTATTGTGCAACATGTAATCATTATTTAAAAAAACATTTGTAGGTATATGCATACACCTACCCATAGTTGTGTACATATTAGAGAAAACATTTCTGGAAGGACTGTGGGAGCTGAAATTAGAAATAAGGGATTTTCACTTCTTTGTACTCTTTCTCAAAAGGTAGAAGTGGTGGGACTTTGGGTAATTTTTTTGGTGTGTGCTTTTTTATATTTTCCCAAATTTCCTATAAAGAACCTGTCTTGCTTTTATGATCAAGCTTCATTTCTGCCTGGGGACCAGCACTGTGCAAAGGCTAAGTTTATGAGTTCTGGAGTAGGAATACCTGGGTTCACATCCCAGCTCCCCAGTGGTGTGGTGGGTGGTGACTGTGGATAAATGACTCACCTCTGTGTGCCATGCTTTCCTCATATGTAGCACACAGATCACAACAGTATGTAGTCCATGGGGCTGTTGAGGGGATTGTGTGAGACCCTTTGCGTAAAGGGTCCGGTCAGAGTTTAGGACACACTGGGTGTTACTATTGGACATGGAAGGGTCAAGCTCAGGGCACAGGCAGACAGGTTGATGTTGAGCAAAGGGCTATGCTTTCCTGTTCTCTGTTGAAAGCAGAGAAAAAAGCCCCAAAGGGAGGCAGAAACAAGGTGATGTAAAAACCATTTGAGAGGGGCTTGCTGTAATTGCTTCTCCTCTCTCAGTCAAGCAGGTGTGAGAGCCACAAGAAAATGCTCAGCATGCCCTTTGTTCTGGTTCCTGCCCACCTTTCTTGTGGTCCAGCAACCCACTGTCTGGGAGGGGAGTCTGCATGTGTGAGCAGAGGGCCTGTCCTCACTCCTCTCCCCTGAGGGGCAGGGGCCAAGGGACCCTACTCTTTCCCCAGTGCTCTGAAATCCACATAACAAATCCTAGCCAGGCTGGACGTGTTACAGAGTCTCATCAGCTTTCTCCATTCATTCCAAGGCTTGGACAAATGGTCAGACACCAGGAGCTGGGTTCTGCCCACAGAGGAAATTGGTTTCTCAGAATTTACTGTTTGTCTCTAAAGCTGCAGTCATGAAAATGACTCATGGCTCCATTTGTGATTCCTTTTCAGATAAATCACAGGCCAGACAATCAAGTGTGATGTGATTGAAAGTCATCGTTGCCAACGCAAGGCCTCAGCATGGGGAGGCTCTTTGACTCGACTGAAAATGTACCAGAAAAGGCCTGAAGTAACTGAAAATGGTCACCTGTAGCCATGTAAGGACAACTATACATGAAAAACAGTCGAGTGTTGTGGGAGCTCCATGGCTGACAGCAGACCTCCCTCTTGCCAGGGTAGGTGGCTGTTATGTCAGACTGCCTGCTGAGATCACTCACAGCTTGAAGAATTCCAGTGTAGACACACAGGAATTGTCACTGTCCAAGACACTTCATGGCCTGGTCTGGTTACTGTAGCTGATTGGTGGGCCTTACCTCCCACCAATTTCCCTTGCCCTCACCTCTGCCCTCTGCTCCTTGACCCCCAAGCCATGATGGAAGACTTGCTTGTGTCTGATGTTCATACATGACACCTAAGATGTTTGCCTCTGGAAACCAGCGTTCTCCCATGGACAGTGCTTTACGTTGCTTTTCTGGTCAGCTAATTCCAAGGCATTCTGAATGATCCAATTCAACTATAGTATGCTCTGTAAAGTTTTTCTAGGGACATCTATACAGAATTTATTATCTTTACTTTGATGCTTCCTAATGCTGTTCATACTTTTCTCTCTTATTTTCTTTTTTATTTTACCATTTTGCTTATTATTTTATATATCTATACTGATTTCTCCTACTGTGGTTTGTTATATAGTTTATCAGTAGTCCTCAAACTTCAGTAGGCATAACAATTTAAAAGCAGCAGCAGCAAGAACAGTCTATTAAAGACCTACGATGTTCAGGCCTAGGATTGGGAAAATAGAAGACCACTAAATAGTCTGGGTCCCAGCATCTAACATTATTGCATCCCCTCCCCAAGATGAGACCTCTGACAGGGTAGATCAACCAGAGAACCTGGGAATCAGCATATGTTATTTAATTATAATTCTGATTCAGGTGGTCAGAGACACGCTCCTTGGGTAGGAGTATAGTGAACTCATAGATTGTATGAATGTAACGAATGTCATTTGTAATATTGCTATGGCATAAATTGGAGTCCCTGTGCTTTGAGCCTGGCACATGAGAACTCATCAGTGAGTGAGGCTAACTCGCCATCTAGGATCTTCGTGTCAAAGATAGTTGTGTTTCTCTATCACTCTTTGAATAAATGATGTAGCAGTTCATAAACCAGGAACTTGATTTTGCAGGATGTTAACAGGTAAATCACAGAAAGTGTTAAACAGTGCTAGATATGTTTTCTTATGTAGTATTTTTCAGAGGCTTGAAAAAGCAATGGACATTGCGACTCTCCTTGAGCAGCCTGTTGTAGACATTTTCTGTTTTACAAAGTTTGTGGGCTAAATATACAGATTTTGAACCAAAAGACCTAGATGAAGCCCATTTCTGTGCTTGATAGTTATCTACTTGGCCAGGATTTTACCTTTCTGAGTTTCAGGTTTTTGTTTCTTGTTTCTCATTAATGCTGGCCCTGTTTAAGTCACAGGACTGCGGTGAGACTCAGATGACTTAAATACAAGTAAATGCTCTATAAACCTTGCAGTTCTGAGCAGACATTAGTTTTGCAATATATGGGAAAATGTGCTAGGTGCTATAATTGCAGAATAAAGAAAGTACTGTTGGGCAGCAGAGGAGGGAGAAAGAAATTAATTTTGACTGGGATAATTAATTTATAGCTAGCAGTTGAGTGAAATGCCAAAAGCAAACAAACACACGCAGGTGTTCGGATTGTTTTTCTGACACCATTTGCCATTCATTTGTATGTTGCTTGCTATGAGTAGGAACATGGGTGCAACCAGAGATCTGTGAATGCCAATCTCTAAGAGAAGGAGCTGCCAAGGAGGACTTTGATATGGTGGAGGGATTTCAGAGATCTCATGTCATTAAACCTTAATAGACAACATTGGGATATAGTCAATTCTAAGCCCAAGAAAATCATAACACAGGGAAAAAGCTTTGTGGAGGTTACTCGGTAACTTACTTTTACAGAACTTTTACATTCCCTAGAGGAAGCTTGAGATTATACAATTTTTATGTGATTTATTAATTCCAGAATAGTCTATTTGTTCAAGCAGTAGAAACTTTTGGTAATTCTCTTTCTCCTGTAGCAGTGTTTTGTTGATGGGCTAAAGATTTAGTTAGAGGAGCTAGGGGAAGGCTTAGCAAGAAACATCACATTTATATCATACATTTGTGTGTTCATTAACAAATTGTAGGACTATTTGTTAAATACTTACTGCACACCAAGCATGGTGCTAGCATATCAATACTCCATAAAGTAGGCCCTGCCCTTGCCCTCCCGTAACCATGCTCTAGTGCAAGTTACAGGAAGTGAATAAGTAATGGTAATACAATGTGATAAACTATGTTGGAATGTATACAGAGTGCTATGACGCCCCCAAGAGGGGCAACTATTTATATTGGATGCCATTGGCAAAAGCAGCTTACAACTTTGTTTTATGGCCCTATAAGTGGGGATAGTGAGGAATTCCTCCAGAGGGTCCATAAGCTGACTCGTGGGACAGATAAAGGAGGGCATTCAAAACTGGAAAATAAGGAAGAAAAAGAGGCAATTTGAGGGAGTAATATAAGGACGGCCTTTGTGTGAACTGACTCACTTCTCCTAGGAATGATCCTCTAGCCTGGTGTCACCAAAACCTGGATGTCAGTTTGCCGTGTGGTATAATGTCTTAAGTCCTGGGGACTAATGTTCACAGGTAAGAAATGACCTGGGCCTAGAACAAGGTCTCTAGACAGACTGAGCAAGTCTATGCCTAGTGATCCAAAGGCCTGGGTTAAACTTCATACAACAGAAACTACTCTATCTGGTTAAGCAGGGAAGGATTTACTACCAGATATTAAGCCACTATACATTTATTTGATGGGTTAGAAGAACTGGCCCTGAGATGAGCTTCCAAGAACTCCCAGCCTCTGAAGTTGTACAACCTCTCCATAATCAGGAAATGTTGACTTTATGCAACAGGAGGTTACTGAATTCAGAAGCTGTAGGCTCCAGAATGTGCTCCTTCTGCCTCAATCCATGCCAGCAAATGGATGTCTGCTATCTCCTTCCTCCCTTAATTCAGTTCTGAATTTAAGTCTCCTTTGAGTATATTTGAATAGTCTTTATGGAATCCTAGCTGCAAGGGAGTCTAAGGAACATAGTTTTTGGCTTTCTGGCCTCTTCTGGATAGGAAAACACACTCTAAGCAGGTAAGAATAAATTTGAAGCAAGCCAATCACAGTATCTGCTTTAAGTCCATATTCTTTATATAATGGAAACTAATCAGATTTGAAGTCAAAAGACAATATCCCCTACTCTTTAGTTAATATGCTGAGAGGTTTGGGGATGGATTATTGGATTCTGTTGGCCTGAAGGGTTGGGGACTTAGGGGGAACTTAGGGACTTCTTCACAGGTTGTGGAGGGCTGAAGAAAGGCAGCAATGGCGTTGACAAGGATGTAGTGGGGAGGGCCAGGCAGCCTACTGAGAGTGATAGGAGAGCAGGGGAAGTGTGAGAAGAGAGGTGGAGATGCAGAGTGCAGACAGGCAGTTGAGCCTCAGTGCCCAGGGGAAGCAGTTGAGGTTTCAAGAGCAAGAACTCAGAAATGGCCCCCTGCCTATTCAAATTAATTCTGCTGGAAGTCATGATGTTGGCTTACTGTTAGACTAATCGGGAGAGCCATGCATGTCCCCCAGTGTCTTCCTAGCTTCTGGCCCCTGATTGGTTTTAGCCTCAAGCTTTCCTGAGGGACACAGATCACTCAATGTGATTAGGTGGGCCTTGCCTCTGTCTTCCTCCCTGAGACTGGGTCATGAGCCTCACCTGCAGGCCCAGTTCTGAACCAGATCTCAAGCCAATAATGCAGAGGCAAAAAGTGAAAAATTCCAGCCTCATCATTCAGGAGGATACAAACTTAAAACTAGATGCCACCAGATCTTGTGTTATTCCTTTCTTGCACAGAGTTATTTCTTTGCCACTCACTTACCCACGTCTCCAGAGCCCCTGCCATGAAGCAGGAACGTGCATGCTCTGCTCATGACTGAGCCTTATCTGTCAGAAGCGTGGCAGGGTCATCCAGGCATTGAGGACAGGGCGTACACAAGCCTGGGGCTGAAGGAAAAGTAGGGAGAGGCAGCATGGCAGGAGGGGTGAGCAGGCCTGGACAGGGCCTTGCTGGCTCCCTGAGGGACTTTTGCTTTCCTCCTAAGTGTAAAGGAAAGCCATTGAAAAGGATTATAGGCAGGATGATGGCTGTGATGAGATCAGGCTCTGAGCACCTGCTCTGGCAATTTTTAAGGCATCCTGTGCTTGCTTGTTTTCTTAAAGTATTGCTACGTTGGCAGGGTGTGGGGGAGGTGGGCAAAGTGGATGCAGAGAGTCAGTTAGGAAGTCTTTGCAGTAGGAGCAGAGGCAAGAAATGATCCTAAATCAGACAGGGGGCGGTGGTAGTAAAGAAGAGAGAAGGACAGGACTGAGATAGAAGAGGAAGAAGATAACTGGGAAAAAAATACTTTTGTTCTTTTCTCTCTACTTGAGTCACTTCAAATTCTACTTTCCCTTTTAGACTTGGTTTTCATTTTTCATATTTATCTTTTTAACTTATATCTTGGTATAAGAAAATCAGAGGGAATAGATTTAAGAAAATTCACATTATGAATATGCTTACATACAACCCATGCCAAAGACTTTGAAGTGGTATGAAATCTGTATTATATATAGTGCCGTAGCTGAGAGTGTGGATTTTGCAGAGTAGTAGTTGTGTGACCTTGGGGAAGCAATTTCACCTTTCTAGGCCCCAAATTCACTATCTAGAAAATGGGGATCATAACAGTACCTAACTTGGGTTTCTCTGAGAATCATGTGAGTTAATACATATAAAACAGGCATAGACCCTTGTATAATGAAAATGCTCAATGAATGTTAACTAGGGTTGTTATTCATAGCTTGTAGCTGACCATCCTCTGTACAGCTGATGGATGCTCCCGAAGGCCTTCAAAGCCACCACTGAGCACTGTACATGCAGTTATTTTCATGACAGACTTGTGCACAGATTGCATGGACCCTGAAAAGACGGATCTGCATTTTGAATTTAATTTTGCCTGTTTTCTCCCAAAGCCAGGTTCTGCCTCTGGGACTGTGCAGAACTTGGAGAAGCACTGCCTGGTGGGAAGGGTAGGGAGGAGGGGAGGAAAAGAGGATTGAAAAGGGGAGAAGACTTGAAGTAGAACACAGGCTAATTTTGGTAGTAGTTTGTGGCTCATTTTTCACACAGCTCTGATTTGTTTTCTTCTTCCTCGTTCATCTGTTGAACATTTAAACGTGCTAAGCTCTGTCACAGGTAATGAAGATATACAGCTGTGAACAAAGTTCCAGCTCCCATGAAGCTGAAAATTTTGGTGGGGTTATCTCTCTTGCCAGCAAAATGTATTCTCCTGGAATTCTTAGCTGGCCAAATCTTCCTCCATAATAGGAACCAACTGGACACACTGCCTTTTCTAGAGATATATTGAAAAGAAAGCCCTAGTGTGTGGGATTTAGAGCTTATTCTTTTTGGGAGGATTCGGTTTTTTATCAGGGAGGGGAATAATAAGAGGTTAATGGTCCCAATGAGCATTCCTCCCATTGTACCTCAAAATATTCATTTGAATAACGTATATTGGTATCCCAAATGAAGGAATGGAGGCTAAAAGTTTAAATGATTTTCCTAAATAGAGGTAGGACTCAAGATTTGGACATCACCTCTTATGCTTTATTTCTTTCTTTTATAAATTGGGAGTTATTTGCTCAATTGCAAACAAGGAAATCTAATGGTATCAGCCCAGATGGCAGTTGGCTTGCTTTTGATGGTTAGAATCTCTGGTTAATAGATTTTACAGTGAGTACACTTTCAGACAGATTGCCCTTCATGGCACATGGCATAGCTCAGTGATTACCAAATGCAAGTCCATGGACCAGGGATGGCATATGACAAAGTTGTCACCAATCTCAGCAAAATGTGGACTGATGTAAATTTAAGTTAAAGGCTCTTCTCTTCTAATGTGTCTTCTAACTTTCCATTATGAACGATGGCAACAGTAGGAGGTATTTTCTTGTTTGTTTTTTTACAAAATAAAAAGTTCACAAGCCTATGTCTACCCAATCTTTTTTCAAGGCAAACTTTAGTAAAAGGTGAAAGATTTATATATTCTGAAGAGAGAAACCAGAGTATGTCCATTTTTTCTTGTTGAGATTTACCATTTGGTTTAATTTGAAGGGCTAGGAAGACCTGATATAACTAACTACATGAAAAATAGAAACTCTGTTTTTTTGCAATATGACTACTAGATATTAAAAAAAGTCCTTCTGGTGTAAAACACCTAAAAAAGAAAGTAAAATTGGAAAAAAATTATATTTTAAAAAATGCATAGTTTTATTGGCAAGAGAGGAAAATTTTTAGAGGCCAAAAATGACAAGAAAGTACAAATACAGAGAAAGCCATATTTGGGAGAGAGGAGACAAATCTCAGGTTCTAAGTAAGGTGGGAAATGGAATCAAAGACTTTCACCTATAGGCTGGGCTCCTAAAACTGTGACATCCTCAGTGCAAAAAGGAACTAGGAAAAAAGTGACCCTCAAAGGAAGAGCACAGTAAATACAATTGGCTGTCTTGTCCTCAGGATGCTGAGAAGGATAAATTACTGCTGAGAATGTCCTAACAGTGAGGCACTCTGATTGGAGTTAAGGACAGAATGCCCATTACTTATATGAGCCTGAGAAATCCCATACTGTGAATTCAAAATATTCTGGGTTGGGTAGTTCCCCCAGATGCCTGGAAGGGGCAAACATACATCCTCCCTGAGGGCATGTGCCTCGATTCCTAGGATATAATTGCAAGTAATGATGGCTTAAAAATTAAAATCACAAAATAAATGAGAAAACAAGATGTCGATGGAGGAAATCAAAAGAAATGTCAAGAAGCAGAATCAGATCAGTAACAACTTTAGATATTAGAAATGTTGAATATACAAAATATAAAAGAAGTACTTAAAGTATAACAAATTATCAAGTTTTTCAAAAAGGCTCAATTAGAACTCATAGAAATAAAAAATATAACCACAGGGGCGGCACCCATAGCTCAGTGGGTAGGGTGCCGGCCACAAACACAAAGGCTGGTGGGTTCGAACCCAGTCAGGGCCTGTAAAACAACAATGACAATTGCAACAAATGAAATAGCTGGGCATTGTGGCAGGCACCTGTAGTTCCAGCTACTGGGGGGCTGAGGCAAGAGAATCGCTTAAGTGCAAGAGTTTGAGGTTACTGTGACCTGTGACACCATCACACTCTACTGAGGGTAACAAAGTGAGACTCTGTCTCAAAAAAATAAATTAATTAATTACAAAAAAAGCTGGTTGGCTCGGCGCCTGTGGCTCAAGCGGCTAAGGCGCCAGCCACGTACACCTAAGGTGGCAGGTTCGAATCCAGCCCAGACCTGCCAAACAACAATAATGGCTGCAACCAAAAAATAGCTGGGGGTTGTGGCGGGCGCCTGTGGTCCCAGCTACTTGGGAGGCGGAGGCAGGAGACTTGCTTGAGCCCAGGAGTTGGAGGTTGCTGTGAGTAGTGAAGCCATGGCACTCTACCCAGGGCAACAGCTTGAGGCTCTGTCTCAAAAAAAAAAAAAAAAAGCTGGTTATGGAGCTGGCCACATACACTGAGGCTGTCGGGTTTGAACCCAGCCCAGGCCAGCTAAACAATGACAACGGCAACAAAAAAAATAGATGGGCGTTACAGTGAGTGCCTGTAGTCCCAGCTACTTGGGAGGCTGAGGCGAGAGAATCTCTTAAGCCCAAGAGTTGGAGGTTGCTGTGAGCTGTGACGCCATAGCATTCTACCAAGGGTGACACAGTGAGACTCTGTCTCAAAAAAACAAAAAACAAAAATATATGTATATAACCACTGGCATTTAAAAGTTTCAGTTAGAAAGATAAAAAGAGAATCAATGAACTAAAAGATAGGAAGTAATTACTCTGAATGCATGGGGCAACAAAGAGATTGGAAATATGGAAGTCAAGTTAGGAGAAAGGAAAGATAAAATAAAGGTACAATACACATTATTACAGAAAGTAATAACAGAATTAATGGAGATGTATATCCAAAGTTATAACACACAAATTTTCCAGAATTGAAGAAATCCAGGAATCTCTGGATTTGGAAAGCCTTATGAGTACCAAGCAGGATAAACTGGAAACTACATCTAGACACATGACATGATACGACATGTATTTTTGAAATTGTAGAATATCAAAGATAAGTAGATCTTAAAAGGACCTACAGAGAAAAGAAAACTTATCTATAAAGGAATGACAAACTGATAGCTTACTCTTCAGCAGCAGGAATGCAAATTAAAGGAAAGATACACATTCAAAATCTTTCATTGAAAAATATTTAATAAGCCAAATGTATCTAAAGAATTATAACTCCCAAATGCCCTGTTTTTGTTTTGTTTTGTTTTGTTTTTTTGCAGGTTTTGGCCGGGGCGGGTGCCTTACTCCTTTGAGCCACAGGCGCCACCCCCAAAGACTTGTTTTATTAGTTTTAAGAAAGTATGTTTTCACCTGTGACTGGAATAAACTGCCCCCACAGACTGGGAGTTTGTAAAGGGACATTCCCCCCCGCCCCATGTATCCAGTTAAGCCCAAGAGTGCTGGAAGGTCCCATGTGCCTCCATATCACAAAGCTCAGCATCTTCTGAAGGGTCTCAGAACACTACGCGCATACTCTAACTTGGACTAGACTTCTTCTAATGCCAAATGTAGAGGGAGATGGAATCTTGTCAATTTATACCACCCAGTGCAGTTACTTTTTCCTGCCATACAGTTGAATTTTGCCCTGAAAATTTCCGTGGATATTTGTTTACTAACAAGCGCACTCTGACAAACGCAGATCATTGTATAATCACAATGAGACTCCACTTGGTGGGGGGATCTCTTAAATTGTAACTTTTTTTTTTGAGACAGAGTCTCAAGCCGATGCCCTGAATAGAGTGTGATAGCATCATAGCTCACAGCAACCTCAAACTCTTAGGCTTAAGCAATTCTCTTGCCTCAGCCTCCCAAGTAGCTGGCACTACAGGGAGTGCCACAAAAGCCTGGCTATTTTTTTGGTGCAGTTGTCATTGTTATTTAGCTGGCCCGGCTGGGTTCAAACCTGCCAGCCTTGATGTATGTGGCCAGCACCCTATTCACTGAGCTACGGCCACCACCCAAATTATAACTTCCTTGAGTGACAATAACCTCCTAGGAAGTAGTGGATCACATCAACCACCACTACTACCCTCAGATGAAGTGCGGTATCCCTGTGTCTCAGGGCGGCCACCTTGCTTCAATAAGTGGAGACAGGGTTTTAAAACCACAGGAAACAGCAAAGGTCTCCTGTTCATCTTTCTCAGGGCAATGAAGCCTGCTTAGTCTACACCTAGACAAGAGGCTGCTCAATGACTCTCTCAGAAAAGAGATCTCAAGGTGGTATTTTCTCCTCCCAAGCCAATAGGAGGAAGCCGAAGGCCTTCTCACTCACCATCCACTTTCAGGAACTGACCCCAAATGGGCAGTGTCTACTTATATCAGGACACAGCCACCAACTTCTTTTGCTAAAGAAGAGGACAAAACTCACAAAATCAATCTGGTAAGGCAATTCTTTTTCAGCAAAATATTATACAACTAAAATCCCTAAACAGTGATTTACTTGTGGGTTACTCCCTGTGGGTTTGTTTGCATGTCAATCCCACTTCTTATTTATTCCTAAATAAAGAAAATATTTCTGATGGTATAGGGTTCCTGAACGAAATGATATTAACAAATATTCACCTATTTTGTGAAGAAGAACATAGGCAAAATTTAAGGTATGATCTGTAGATATTTTCTTTACTGGAAAACAGGTCTGACTGCTTGGTTCAATATTATGTTGGGAATAAAAAGCATCTAACTTCTCTTCATTTTGGAAGACTAACATATACACAAAGTCTGAAAGTAACCTTAGTCCAACGAGACCACATCCATTCAGTAGCAGAATTTTAAAAACAGCTGTGGCCAGCAAATAGATGTGCACATATACAAAATGCATTGACTTTAACAGATGTCAAGGTGCTTTCCTTGTGATCAAGTCCAAGGAAATGGAAACCTGAGACCTCAAATCTAACCACTTGCAAAAGGGCATTTATAAGTTATCAAGAATTAAAGAAAATAAATGTTCATTGAAGAGTAGCCTATGCCGAAATCTCTCTCTTTTTTTTTTTTTTGGCTGGGGCTGGGTTTGAACCTGCCATCTCTGGCATATGGGGCCAGTGCCTTACTCCTTTGAGCCACAGGCGCCACCCCGAAATCTCATTTTTACATGTATTCATCTACCTGTATGTTGGCTCCTCAGTTTTTCAACTACTTTAGTGTTTACTAAATGTGACCAAGTAGCACTGGATCCCTGGTCTCAGTTATTTTTTTCTTAAGGCTTAGTAAGACCAGGACTTTTAAATATCTTACAACAATTTATGCTTTTTAAGAAATAACAGAAGTAACTCTTATTCCAGGGTGCCATCTTTATTAAAATATTTCAAATGTTTATTGTAAAAATAACATATGTTCTTTATTCTAAAAAACATAAACAATACTGAAGTATATAAAGTAAAAACTGAATGTTCCCTATAACCCCTGGTCCATCCCATTCTTAGTAGAAAGCCATTGTTAACAGTTTTAGGCTTATCCCAATGGATCTAGTGTTACTTTCTTTTACCTAACACTATATCTTGGAGATGTTTTAATAACAGTACATATCAAAATACCTTATTGTTCTATAGTATTTCATAGAACAGATGCACTATAGTTTATTTCCCTACTGATGGATTTCAAGTTGTTTTCAGTGTTTCACATAAAAAAGCAAAACTGCAGTGATTATTCTTTGCACACACATCTTTGCTTATTTGTAAGAACATTTCTCCACATTTCTAGAAATCAAATTAACACATCAAAGAATCTACATTTCCTATTTTGATACATTATATTCATTAACTTTTGTTTTTCTGACTTTCTCATTAGACCAAGTAAACTGTGTATTGTTTGTTTTAGCTCTAGTTCAACCTCTAGAAAACCGGTGCCATAGTCTTGGAGAACTCCCTCTGTAAAAGGCCAAAGAAGCTGAGAAACCACAGAGGAAATAATCGAGGCTTTCTTGGGAAAGCAACACAACTACACAATCATCTTCATATCCCTGAGAAAGTGAATCAAAACAAATAAGGACATCAAGGAAAAAAATGAGAGCTCTGGGCATTTAAAACCACATCAAGAAAGAGACTTAAAAAATATTTCCTTATGGGCAGCACCTGTGGCTCAAAGGAGTAGGGTGCTGGCCCCATATACCAGAGGTAGTGGGTTCAAACCCGGTCCTGGCCAAAAAAAAAAAAAAAATGTCCTTATGATAGGTAAGCTTTCACCTATTGGGTTTTAGCGGCATATGGCACACCTCTTGGGCTAAGGACTCAATCACAACTTGGAGGATTTACCTTATAAATGCAAACAATGTAGCCTAATCATATGTACCCTTATTATAATAAAAAAAAAATAATTGAAGTGGGCTTGGCGCCTGTACCCCAGTGGTTAGGGCTCCAGCCACATACACCAAGGGTGGTGGGTTAGAACCCAGCCTGGGCCAGCTAAACAACTGCAACAAAAAAATAGCTGGGTACTGTGGTGGGCACCTGTAGTCCCAGCTACTTGGGAGGCTGAGGCAAAAGAATCATTTAAGCCCAAGAGTTTGAGGTTGCTATGAGCTGTCATGGCACAATATTCTACCAAGGGCAACATCATAGGGCTCTGTCTCAAAAAAAAAGAAAATAAAAAGAATAAAAAAATAAAGCCTTACGTAGACTTAAATTATGCCATAAAATGTGCCAGTTTGTATGTGAATCTTAATTTCTTACACATTTCAAGCATTTCATGACTTAAGCTTTCATATTTCTCACAAAAACATATTCCTCAAAAGTAGAAACAATGTTTTAGAGCAAAGAATGCAATTAATAAATCTTTACAGACTGAATAAATCTCTATCAAAATCAATTCTTCTGTCGCTAGGCAGGAGTGAATTTATATAAAGGATAAATAATGAGGCAAGGCCTTTTTACCTTTCAGACATCCTCCAAATAAAGAACCAAATTCAATTTCATACAGGCTTGGCTTTCAGAGAAGTCTGACAGAAGCAGTGACAGAATTTCTTTTTCTCTTCTCTTCGTATTTATTTTGTTTATTCAAATACCCCTGAGATGGCTTAATGATGTAACCTATGGAGAGATCCGTGGCTGCAGATTCTTTTAAGTGCATAATAACTCATAGGTCTCTCTCCTGAATGAGTTCTCAGATCTGGGAAAGATATTTCTTGTGGCCAAAAGATTTTCTTCCCTAGTTTTAGTCAAAATGTCTTTTCCCAATATAAGTTCTCAGATGTCAACTGAGGGGGATCCATTTGCAAAAGGCCTTCCCACATGTCTCATAGAGTTTATATCTGGTATGAATCCCTCAGTACTAAATGAGGGAAGAGCTGCAGGTCAAGTCTTTCCCACATTCACTGCATTCAAGAAAGGAAAGAAAATCTGTCACAAAAGGATTTCCCACATCTTTTGCATTCAAAGGTCTTTTCCTTTCGCATGGATCTTTTTATGGCGGACAAAAGCGGAGTGGTGGGCAAAGGCCTTTCTACACTCAACGCACTCGAAAGGTTTCTCTCCAGTGTGACTCCTGGCGTGCCGAGTGAGGGAATAGCTGTAGGAAAAACATTTCCCACATTCTTTACATTCATAAGGCTTTCCAGCCGTGTGGGTCACACTATGGCGGAAAAAAACGGAGTGGTAGGTGAACGTCTTCTCACATTCACTGCACTTGTAGGGCTTCTCTCCAGTGTGAATCCTCATGTGTCTGGTTAAGGAAGAGTTATAGTGAAAGGCTTTCCCACATTCTTTGCACCCATAGGGTTTTTCTCCAGTGTGGGTCTTATGATGCTGGACAAAAACAGAGTGATAGTTGAAGGTCTTTCCACACTCAGCGCACTCATAGGGCTTCTGTCCAGTGTGAATCCGCTGATGGTACATGAGGTGTGACCTTCGGCTGAAGGCCTTCCCACACTCCATGCACTTATAGGGCCGCTCCCCAGTGTGAATCCTCACGTGTCTAACGAAGTCCACCTTCTCCCGAAAGGCCTTCCCACACTCCTGGCACTGGTACGGCTTCACCCCAGTGTGAATACGCTGGTGACGAACCAGCAAACAGTTCTTATTAAACTCTTTCCCACATTCTGTGCACTTGTAGACGGTCTTCCCGTTTGGAACCAAAATGTCTTTACTCAGCTCCTGCGAGTCACATTCGCGCAGAGTTTCTTCCGCAGAGACTTGCTCCCTGTCCCTTAAGCTCAGACCATCATCTGCCCCCAACACACTGCATTTAGGGCTCATCTTCCTAAACAGAGTTTCCTTGTGCAAGATGCCAACTGGCTGCAAGTGCCTTTCCTCCATTTCTAACCACTATTCCTGATCCCTCACTCACCGCAAGCAGGAGGTCCTATAGGTCTCTCTTCTCTGCCTTTTATTGGCAGTTCAGCTGGCGGATCTGCTCAGGTCTTCCGGGCCCCAGAAACCAGGAGTCTGCAGGTCTCTGGTGTCACCTCCCAGCACACGATCCTCTGGGGCTGGTCCAGCTGCCCCCACTCCTTCCAGGGGAAGGTCACAGGCGCGTCCTACACTGCTGCTTCTGAAGCCGCAGCTGGGGACGCCACAGCAGGGGACGCCACCGCAGCAGAGCCAGAGGAAAGGTCCACGTGGCTTGCGCTTCCGCCTGCGCAGAGAGCGCCGGTGACTACAGACACCAGAGAGCACCGCGCGCAGCGCCGCAGAACTACAAGTCCCAGGGGCCTCCGTTTCGTGTTTTTATTTCTGAGAGTTTAACCTTCATTTATCATGCTGGTTGTGACAGAGTCTTGAACCTTGCACACATACATGCATGTGTACATGCCTGCAAGGAACTGAGTTACCCCGAATGTGCAGATAGAGTGTCCTACTTATATGTCACCTTATTTTAAATGCTGACCCACAATTAAAGTGTACCCAGGGCCTGGATATTTTAGTCAATCCAGTCTAAATACTGAGTGTGGAGAAAACATTGACGTTCAGGATCTATTTTAGGTTACTGATGATTCTATAATTAGTAAACCACTTTGGAAAAGTTTGGCCCCCTGGCCTAAAGGTCTTTCGGAAGCAAAGTTTTCTTGCTTGTGTACTAGGAAAAATGTTCCAGAAAGTTCACAATAGCAAACACCTGGATAAAGTCCAGAAAAGAGTATAGCTTCTCTACAGAATGCAACATTATTCAGCAGTTTAGGAATGCTCTAGCCCACTACTGCCCCTGGGGGGAGCATCACAGTTTATATTGTGGAATCCTCAAAAAATTACGAGCCCAGGAGCACCTGTCTCTCTGGAACTGGTGAGGGGGGAAGCCATCATGTGGAGGATGGTGATGGTGGCTTGATCTTTGAGCAAGACCTGATTCACTGCTCTCTCCTGCCCCAAATGTAGTTGCTTATTAAAGTGAAGAGAGGCATCTGGAATGACAGGCAAATTTAAAGGTTCTAGTGAGTTCTGGAAGAAGAGGCTCGAAAGTCATTGACACACTGAGTACTGGGATATACCCCTCTTTGCTCATCCTACCTCCTGTTTAGAATGCTCCTCTCTGAGAATCTAAATTATAGCATTGCAGTTCTCCCTGTGAGATGGACTGACAAGTTGACTTTCAGCAAACAGTCACATTTTAATTTATTTTTCTGTCTTTTGGTTTGGCCAGATCCTCCATCTACTATATTGAAGAGAAGGAGTGATCTCAGATACTTTTAAAAATTTTCCTGATCTTAAAACATTCTAATATTTCACTACTGAGAATGTGTATAGTATGGGTTTTGTCGATATCACTTGCTTGATTACTTTCATAATGTGTGTAAATATTCAGGTCAGCCAGAGAAATAAAAGACTAGGCAGACATGCTAAAGGGGAAAATCCAACAGAGTTTTGTCACCCAAAGTATTTGGATCAAGTCAGTCACAATACAAGGCAGAGAGCTCAGCTGTGTTTTTCAGACACCAAGTCTCTCCCAGGATGGGAGGCAATAGTGGATAGCAATGATTTAGGTAGTTATACATGATAAGCAGGTCTGAATAGATTCTGGATGGTCATGCCAGGGGCAGGTGTCCTTACCAATCTCAGGATGCTGCACATTTGATGGCAAAGTTCTCTCTAGCAGAGATTTTCAAGGTATGGTCCCTTGTCTTAATTGTATTCATTTTTAAGAGTTAAAGGCAGGCTGACCACTAAATACCTACAACATAGCCATAATAATGTACGCAGTTCCAAAATGGTTAACTTTGTTTCTTGGAAATGTCTAGTTTTTTTTTCTTTACTGAGTTTGTCTTTAAGCATATGATTTTAATGATATATAGCAGCTTCTAAAATGGTAAATAATTTCTGTTATTTGAACTGTCAGTAGCAATGCTTGTAAGTAACCTGAATATCTCAGCAGAAAGTTGTTACAAATTAGGTCACATCTCTAGATATATCCAGACTCTGCTATCTGGGAATTCTGAAGGGGCATCTCACAAGGGCTCCTGTGTCAGCCTGGACTACTGTGGGTGATGTAACCAACATGATTGTAGACTGTCACCTGCAATTTTTGGTTCTTGGACATATCCATGGGCAGAGTGCCCACCACTCTTCAGCACTGTGGTCCAAGCATGAACATAGACTCTCTAGTATTAGACCAAGCTGTGAGTTTAATAAGACTTTGCTTACAACTGGGGATTTCAGAGAGATTTCCACAGGGGGAATAACTTACAACTAGCTGCTAGATGTGGCTGTTCTTGGCGCTCTTAGTTCCCAGTCTATTCTCCTGGCCTCCATAAAACTGCCTTCTACTCAGTGCCCATCTTCCCCTTGATCCTTAAGGAAGAGGAAGGATTTCCTTTCCACCTAGAAACACCTCATAGGTGCATCATTTCCAATGTCTAGGCTCCAGTCAAGGCTCAGAGAGAGAAAGGAATTTCCTTTATAATCCCAATTCAGGGTCTTTCCCATTTTCTGTTTCCATCTTTTATCTGAAAGATGATTGATCAGTTTAGTATCTTCTTCCTTTAGTGGAGACTCCACCCCTATTCATACCATTGCGCTTACCCCATGACTCTAATAGTACATCCTTTTAGCACACAACAGTACCAAATTTCTATAAGATAGACATATACTTACTGTTATATAAGATAGACATATACTTACTGTTATAGGTTATATTGTACCCCCTACAAGTTGAAGTCCTAACACCCAGTACCTGAGAATGGGATTTTATTTGGAAATAGTCCTTGCAGATGATCTAGTTAAGATGAAATCATTAGGGTAGGCCCTAGTACGATATGATTGTGTTCTTATAGAAAAAAGTTTCAGAAAAAAGAGAAAGCTCTTTTCATCAAAAAGAATGAGTATGATTGGGGAAAATGGGGCTGGAACAACTGATTCACATGCAAATGAAAGATTTTAAATACTTAGCTTACACTATACACAAAAGTTAACTCAAAATGGAGCATAGACCTAAATGTAAGAGCTAAAACTACGAAACTCTTAGAAGAAAAGATAGAAGATAATATCTATGATCTTGCATTAGTTAAGAGTTTCTTAGATCTGACATTAAAAGCATAAATGATAAAAGAGAAATGGGCCAACTGTGCTTCATCAAAATAAAACTTTTGTGCTTTGAAAGGTGTCATTCATTGTTAAAGTGAAAGGACAACTCACAGAAGACTAGAAAATATTTGAAGTTATATATTTGATAAGAGATTTGTTTTTAGAATATGTAAATGATTCTCACAACTCAACAACTGAAAGATAAAGTATAGCCCAAGGATTTGAATAGATATTTCTCCAAAAAATATACACAAATAGACAGTAAGCACATTAAAAGATATTAGTTAGGCATTATGGAAATATAAATCAAAACCATAGTGAGATATCACTTCACACCCACATGGATGAATAAAATAATAAGGCAATAGGGAATATTGGCAAAAATTGGTGGAGAAATTGGAAACCTCATACTTTGGTAATGGGATTGTAAAGAGATGCATCTACTTTGGTAGACAGCCTAGTAGTTTCTCAAACATTTAAACAGTTATTATAGACTAGAGCCCATAATTTTTACCCCCAGATAGAGCAGAATTTGACTCCAAAGAGAAATGAAAACATATGTCCACACAAAACTTTGTACATACACAAATGTTCATAGTACAATAGAAAAAAGTCAACCAAATGTTGCCAAATATCGCCAACTGATAAATGGATGAACAAAATATGGTATATCCATATAATGGAATATTATTCAAACATAAGAATGAAGTACTGAAACATATTACAACATGGATGAACTTTGAAAACAAGTTATGTAAAAGAAGCCACTCTTAACACACATTGTATGATTCCATCTACTGAATTGTACAGAGTAGATTAATCTACAGAGCTAGAAAGTCGGACTGGGGATAGGCGGCAGGGGTGGGAATTGACAGCTACTTTTTCTTTCTGGGGGAGGAAAATGTTCTAAAACTGGGTTGTGGTGATAGTTGAGTAACTTTGTGACTACACTAAAAATCATTAGATTGTACAATTTAAACCAGAAATTTGTATATATGTAAATTATACCTTAAGAAAGCCATTTTTCAAAAAATAGCATTCAAATGTCTAAAAGCTTTTAAGATAGCTTAATAAGGAAAATCCTCCTGATGCTATGAAAGCCTCTTGTGTCTTCCTTCTTGATTCCATCTCATGCCACCTCTGGGAGTAACTAGGTTGTTTATCCATTACAGGTGAACTTAATGTTTATCATTTCTTGAATGCTTTATAATCTTTCTACATTTGTATTCATATATGTATAGAGGAAAACATATGTTTATTCACAATGTGTAATACTGATATTCATTTATTACTCCTCTTATTTTTATCTTTTCCAAGTCCAGGTTGTTCAGTTTTAGATTACACTAGCATAGGACACTGAGAGTGTAAACCAGGCTGCATTTCCACAAGGCCCTGTGGGGGGTTTCTTCTATAAGATCCTGAGGGAAACAAAGCTCTTTCTGTCTTTGAAGAGGCTAAATCCATTCTTATAAAGAGATATTTGTCCAGACAGGGTCAGCAAAAGTACCTTGTCTGCTGTGCAGATTGAGTTTCACAGGGTCACACAGAAAATCAGACTCTTCACAACCACAGCTATTCCTCACCCCTGCTCTGTGGTCTCCATTCTTTTAGGAGGTGTTTCCACATGGTCAGTTTTCCCCCGGGAGCTCTGTGTTCCACCTGCTCTATAAAAGTGCATGTTCTGCTGCTGGAAACTGAATATTCCTATTATTTAGACTCAAAGTCTGCTTCTGATACCAGATTTTTGATACTGGACTTCCAGGCTCTTGGTCTTGGCAGTTTGAAGAATGAAGCGATGGACCACAGGATAGGTTTTATTCAATAATACAAGTGTTACAGCTCTTACAAAGAACCAAGCTTCCTTGCAGGGCAGGATCAGCAGTAAGATAGGTCTTATAATACGAGTGTTATAGCTCTCACAAGGAACCAAATCTTCTTGCAGAGCAGGACCAGCAATAAGGTAGTGTTACAGCTCTTTCTCTCCCGTTCTCTCTCTCTGAGGTCTTCGGAAGTCTGTGCTTGGGCTCTCTGCTTAGGGGTTTATATAGGGACAGTTGTCCAGTGAGCTTTCAGGTCTTGAAAACAGACCAATCAGGAATAGATTTTGAAAATAGACCAATCAGGGATGCACTGGAAGAATTGCCAGAAGTCCACGTGAGGAGACAGCACGGGGCCAGTGTCTTCCCCCACTCCAGTCCAGTTCTTTTGGCTACTGGAGCCTCCATTGGGGGAGGGAAGCTCCCCCCGCTTGCCTACGCTCCAACCTGCTGGTTCCTCTGCCAGCTGCCACCACCAACATTGCTAAGATAGAGGCAGCAGGTCCTCCAGCCCCACTCAGCTGAGCTGGCTGCGGTGTATTACTTCCTGAAGCTGCAAAGGATTCCAGTTGTGTCACTAAGATTTGGAGTAGGTCATTTCCACCTGAGACATCTCCAAACATTCCAGGGACTTCTTTCTTATTCTTCACTAGGACCCTCATTGGCCCATCTATGTTCATAGGCCTGAAGTCTTCCTCAAATTCATCCTATAAAAAAGTTCAGGTCAGAGAGACCATCCCTCACAGTGTCTGTCTACCAAGACTGGGAAAAGCCAGAGGAAGAGGAAGAGGAGGAAGAGGCTACATTTTTAGTAGCTCTGGGATCATATTATGGCACTGCACTTACTCCTCCCCCTTTCACTGACAGCTGATTGAGGAGAGAGGAGAAAAGGGTGAAGAGAAGTCCTGGGAAATGGAAGAGAATTGGTGGCCCCAGCCCTGCTCAAATGCTCCCCACCTGCTATTGCCAACTCCCATGCCCAAGCTGCTTGGGACTGCTACCACTCTGTCCTCAGCCACAGCCAGCAGATACCTCAGATGCTCCGAGGCCCACTTCTCGCACCTTAGCAAGCTATGAAGCTGGTCCTTTGGGTACTTCTGTGTTGAGGTAGTGGGTCCTGGGTTCTTTGCAACGGGGTCCCATGACATGAAGGCAGGAAAAATAAAAATCAAAGTAGAGTTTTAAGAAGACTAACATGGGTGAAATATTTCAATGCTGGCACATTTTTACGTTCAGAACAAAAAAAGACAAATCCTATAAAAGGAAAGGGCTTGAAATACTCTTCAAAGTGTGTGGGGACAGCTTAAGTGCTGCTGGTCTTTGGATGGCCCCCTCCCCTTTCCCTGGTTCTTGGGGGAGGGAAGCAAAATGGGAACTTAAGACTTATTTAAAGCACATGGAAATAAAGAAAACAGCAATTCCATCGCTCTTCTAGTGACTAGTATATTCTTGAAACTTACCAACTAGGATTCCTATTTTTTCTTGTAGTACAGGCCTCTTGAAGTACTCATGGTTTCTAGATCCAAGGTGCATTCCTTCCTTCCACTCTTTGCCTATGCCTTGCCCCTGCTGGGCCATTTTCACTCCTTCTCTAAGTTCTCATGCCCAAATGAAGTGTTCCTTTCTCTAAAGACTCCGATTTTCTTTGCTTCTCCATCATGTTAGGAGTAAATGCTCTGTGTTTTCCTAGTCCTTTATCCTTCATCTCACATCATCACTTTTCACTTTCTTCCTGCTGATAAAACTGTGTGTGTAGTCCGATTCCCGCCCCAAACTATAAGCTCTCAAAAGCAGAATGCTTACTGAATTCATCTTTGTGTTTTCCAGAGTAAGAAACACTGTGCCTTGGGAGGCGCCTGTGGCTCAGTAAGTAGGGCGCTGGCTCCATATACTGAGGGTGGCGGGTTTGAACCTGGTCCCAGCCAAACTGCAATAAAAAAAAATAGCCAGGCATTGTGGCAGAAACCTGTAGTCCCTCAGCTACTCGGGAGGCTGAGGCAAGAGAATCATCTAAGCCCAAGAGCTGGAGGTTTCTGTGAGCTGTGACACCATGGCACTCTACCAAGGGCAACAAAGTGAGACTCTGTCTCTAATAAAAAAAAAAAATGAAAGAAAAAGAAACACCGTGCCTTGCCTGTGGTCAGTGAGCAAATCCATGTTTTGTCTAATTTGATTCCTTCTATAACTCTAAGAAAAAGGTGTTTTATAGCTTTTGACCAACTAAGAGAAGTGTGACCAAAGATGAGAATAGCCTTCCCACATAAAATTCTTTCACCCTTGCTTATTGCTTCAAACAAACAACAACCAAAACACAAAACCCAGTAGAGCCGATCCACCAGTTTTATATTTGGGGAACCAACTCTCCTCCCTTTATGCATGACAACTCTGTCTGTATCTGGTGAGGGAGCAGTCTGCTTCTAATGCAAATACAAACTGTTACTCCAGCTACAATTTTAAGACTAACTCTTCCCCTTTTTCTGCTTGTAAGTTACCCCAGGGCCCTGGAGCCACTGCAGATAAGCTCAAAATCTGCCTTTTGGATGCCCATGTGGATTCTGAAGTTTTTTCCCCATGGTGGTTGCTGTAGGGAAGAATGAGTTTCTGTTTTGCTGAGAAAATATTCTTCATGACTGGAGGTTTCCCATGTGCTTCTCATCTGTTCTACTTGTCTACCATTTGCTGACAGGTTGCCTGACTCCTCAATTATTCATATATCTATAAAATATACACACACACATACACACAGAGGGTGCCCAAAAATGTATACACACTTTAAGATAGGAAAAAACTTCATTAAAATTATAATATTCAAGTCACATTTGATTTCTGCAATTATAAGAGATAGATGATACAAGATAACAAATGTTATTGGTATATATTGAGCATTACAAATATAATACAGTTTTTTTTTCCTTTCTTAAAATGTGCATACATTTTGGGGGCACACTCTGCATATACATGTCAGTAAACACACACACATTTTTTTTCATCAGTTTATTTTCCATTTGTAGACTAACAGCAAATCCTTCAAATGTTGTTATAAAATGGCAACATTTCATGCCTTAATATCTCACTAAAAAGGTTTAGGAATAAGAAACAGAGAGAAAGCTCCATGTTTCTTGATCTAGAAGGTAAATTGAAAGGTGAGAAGGCTGGGGCTCAGACATGACTGACTACTTGAATAACCTTGGGAGAAAATATAGGATTAGACCAGATTCTCCAGATTTATGAATTTTTCTCTCACTGCCTTTAGTCTACCTCAATTAGTCTGCAGTAAGACTGTAGAAACAGGTCATATAAGTATATGTGTGATAAATTAACAAATTTTGAGGCATATGTGGAATATTTAAAAGAACATATTATCAGAAGCAGAATTTGTGAATTCATAGAACCATGATTATATTCATAACTTTACTTTGAGATTTAAAGGGCAAATCTCAGTTGAACCACTGTGCTTTATTTTAATTCAATATATCTGAGGATTCTTCACTTCAAAACTTTTAGATCCTTTGCTAAAAAGTCAGGTGGAGTCTTAGCAGCATTTAATTAGCTGGATATGGGATTTGGGATTTTTAAGTGGATCACTCCACGGGTGAAGAGGAGGCAATTAGTGTTCCAAGTGAGAGATGGTGAAATCTTCCCTTTGGACAAGGACATTGGACATGTGGAGAAGGGGAAAGATCCCAAATATTTAAGGGAGTGGTAATTGGGTGCTGGTGGTAGTGTTGAAGAAGAAATAAGGTATTGAGAATGGTTTCTAGCAATGAAGTTAGCAAGAATGGACAAAGTTGTAGTGTTAGACAGTTAGCTATAGATGAGCAGGGTGGATGACAGATATGGTTAGGCTATTCTGGATTGATTTGGGTCATGCTAATCTTGACTATTATGAGTATGAAGCTGATTAAGACTTTGCAGGTGGGTTGTTTTGAGTATAGAGTTGATTAAGACCCTTGGAGATTTCCAAGAAGCAAATGATATTTCTCAAAATTGTGTGTAAAATCCCAAACTGTGCTTGCTGTACAAGTTGTTATGAATGTCCTTTCTCTTGCTAAAACTTTATTTGCTCTTTTCAATTATTTCAGTGACTATCTCAAGCCACATGCAGCTCTAACAGGAGTGTTTGAACCACTGGAAATAACTGAAGAATTCATGAGGTCAGACTGTGGGTGGGGCCTGAAGGGGACAATTTGGTTCTTCTAAACCTGAGCCACTTTCACTAGCCCTTGAGAAACAGAGAGGAGCTCAGAAGGCTCAGAATAACTGTGGTGTTCATTGAGCTCTTTTCACATGAGTCGAGATGGATAAGTGGAAGGAAACTTCATGGATAATATGATAAAACTGTAAATCGCTTCTGTCAATTTTTTTTTTTTTTTTTAGAAGTACAAGATTGTGGAAGGCGGGCTAACCCTTACTTTCCTAGTAGCCCCGAGCAACCTCCACACCAGCCTTTTATTGAAAGGAATGATACAGGTGAGGGGAGTAATTATCAATGACTACGTGCTGAGGGCATGAGCTCTTCTTCCACAAGGAACTCCTGTGGAGGTGTGGCCCGAGGTCCACGCCTCAGCTGAGGATCATCTTGCTCAGATGTCAACTGGCTCTTGGCGTCTCCTACATTTCCCCCCTCTAGTGTATTAAAGACATTTCTGAATAGGCAAGGGAGAAAGTCTATCCTTGGTTGTTTCTGCCGCTCCTCACTGTGGAGCTTTCTGCTGAGTAAAAGAAACAAAAGGCACATAAGCATAACAAAAATACACCATCAGAACTAATTTGGACCTAAAGGAAACTCATTTTAGCCAAACTAGGCATGGGGGAAATTTTGTCCCGTATGTGCTAATCACCACTCAACTATGTGCTATGGGCTGACCCATAGGGCTCATGATGCTTCCATGGGAAGTATTAAGCATCACCCAAAGCCTAAGTGGAGAAAGGGCTGCAAACTCAGACCCTTTCCAAAAAGCAGTATAACTTTAAGAAAGATCAGGTGCCCAATGAAATAGAAACAAACCCAACAAGTGAAATTCTCTTACCTTGCAGATACCAGAGTAACCTTTACCTGTTGTTCGAGGTCTGTGTTGTCCTAATTGTTCATGGTTTAGACGATGCCTCCTAAGCTTGCCTGGGGCTTAATATACAGCCCAAAATAATGAAATCCTATTATCAATCCTCCCACTCTGCATGGAAGCTCCTGCTGCCTCTTTAGGGAAAGGGGGCGCTGACTGCTGCTCTTAACTGCTTCCTGCTGAGACTGGGTGGTGACAGGGAGAGGCAGCTTGAGTTCAAGCAGAGGAGATTGATCCAGGATTTCTCACTATGAAATCACCTAAGCTAAGGTCCTGTAGAGGAAAGGTTAGTGAAAACAAACTTGTTTAAGGTGCTGGTAAACTTTCCTGCTCGTGTCGAGGCTTAATCCAGTGGGCTGGTAGCCACTGCTTTTCTTGATGTTCTGTAATAATATGGGCAAAGCCTCGACCCCATTGCAGCACGTAACCTGGCTTCCACTCTGTCATATCTGGTTTTTTATAAAAGATAGGTTGTTGTACTGGAGAGGATGGTGCATGAATGAGAGATGTCCAATGGCGTTCTGCAGCTGTCTTTTCATCATTGCTACATCCAGGTGTTGTCTCCTTTGGTCCGCATCCCTGGTGTCCTGTTATGTCCTGCTATATCCTGTCAACTTACACCAAAATGTCGCGACCATCGGGCTCCTGTGGCCCTGGTCTCAGTTAGCACAGGAAGGAACCAGACGAGAGGCGGATTAGAAGTACAAGCTTGTGGAAGGCAGGTTAGCCCTTACTTTCCAGGTAGCCACTTCTGTCAATTTAAAAGAATGGATGGGTGTGGAGCAAGATAGCATGCTAGAAACATCTTTCTATGTACTCAAGGCAAGGCAGGGTAAAGAAAAGTCCAGCCATCTCTGGAGACATCACTCTGGGGGCACAGTGAAGCAGAGGTGGACCACAGGAACCAGCAAGGAGGTCTGGAGCTGAAGAAAACCAGATCACAGGTGAGTACGTGGGAATGGGCAGCCCACCTGCAGAGGATTGGGGACAGGGAGGAGCTGTGCCCAGTTTTTTGATTTGGGGCCAACCTGCTTACTGGAGCTGCCTTGGAAGGAATGGGTGGACTTAAACAGTGTCAAGCACCTGGGTTTGAACACCAAGTGGGGTGGATCTACCATTGGGTTAGCTGCTAGCTGGGTCACCATTGGGAAGGCAGTGTGGGACAAATGGTCTGCAGGGTGCTAGTGCAGGCCTGGTGGGCCTGCTGAGCTTGGGCATCCACTCTTGTGGAGAGCTGAGCAGAGCCCACACCCATGGGGATCGTGTCAGGGGGCCCTCTGAGACATGCCTCCTAAGGATTCCCATGAGAGCTTTAAGACCTCCCAAGCCCATGGGGACTGAATACTGATGAAACAACCAGGCCCTGATTGAGGGCAACTAAGCCAGGAAGGCAGGATCTGATCTCCTCAGAAACTAGAGAGTGGTATTTGGCACTCATTGCTCAGAACAAAACCAGGTGTGTTCTCTGTCTCCTAACACCACCTTGCCACTTGGTATCCAAGGCCATATGTTGCAATATGTATGTATAATTATACATATATATATATATATGTTTTTTTCCTTTTCTCCTCTTTATTCTTGTTGTGGTTACTGTTGTTTTCTTTTCTTTGGTTTTTTTATTATTTGTGTGATTGTATTTTTATTTTTTCATTTTTATTTTCTCCAATACCAGGGGTTTCCTCATTTTTGCTATAGTTTTCATGCCCCTTTTACTCTCTCTTTTTAAATTTCTCTCCTTTTATCTCTCTTTTGGTAGAGATCCTTCTACTTTTCTCAGCTTTCCCACATAAAGTTTTCATACAACAGCTAAGATATCACTTTTTTTCTTTATCTTGTATAATTTTATTTTTAATTTTCTTTATTCTTATTTTTTTTCCTTTTCTCTAAGTGCTGGAGGCTGATGGTAGTGGTCTGGGAGGTCATGGCAGGACTCAAAGAAGTCATGAGCTCATGGTCCAGGGTGTCCTTTTAGTTTTGATCTTTGGAAAGATAGTATTGGCAGGTCCCCACTGTGACATACTGCTGAATTTTTCTTTCTTTTTTTTTTTTTTTTTTCATTTTCTTTCTCTTTCTATATTTGGCAGAGGTAGGATTTTGCTTTTGCCCAGGCTGGTAAGGAGCTCCAGGAAGGGACCTTCCCAGCCCACCTCTCAAAGTCCAAGAGTTGTGGGTGTGGCCATAGTAACCTGTTGAGCAACAGCATTTCTCCTTTCATCTCTTTCTCCCTTTAAGTCCTTCTTCTCTCCTTTTCTCCAGTTCGTTTCTTTCAGCTTTTTCTTTTCTTTTTCCTTTCCTTATCTTCTTTCTCCCTGATTTCTTTTTACCCTTCTGTTCTTTTTAGCCTTATATCAAGAGGCCACTTCAACACTTAAGCTCTGAGAGAAGGTAATTCAAAGTGATGAAGGCAGTGAGAAGGAAAAAGTAGGGGAAGGAAGTGAATAAGAAGGAAATACACATGAGGAGGAACCAACAAAAAAATTCTGGCAACATGAAAAAACAAAACAAAGCAACCCCACCAAGGGACCAGAAGCCAGCTACTGCATAGGACTCCACCTGTGAAGAAGTAATGGAAATGACAGAACGTGAATTTAAAATATAGGTAGTAGAGGAAATAAAAGGGATTGATGAGAAAGTGGAAAAACAGAACCAAAAAAAATGGATGAAAGATATGAACATTATAGAAAAGATATGGTGGAGCTTAAGGAAATGAAGGAGTCAATCAGGAAACTTAAAGATGCAATATAAAGTATTAATGATAGATTAGACCATGGAGAGGAATGAATCTCAGAGCCGGAGGATAAAGTTCATGAGCTAACCCCAGGTAGTCAAAGAGGCAGAAGAGAAGAGGGAGAAACCAGAACATTTGCTCAGGAAATTATGGGACTTCACAAAGTTTCAAACATATAAGTTATAGGGGAAGAGTAATGAATTATAGGGACATTATTATTCCCCTTCTCTGAAGAGGAGAGGTTGGGGAAGAATAACATCCCAAAGGAATGGAAACCCTACTGGATGATATCATAAATGAAAATTTCCTAAGTACCACTAAAGATTCTTAAACTTTCCTATTAGAGGGATATCAAACCCAGGCTGACACAACACCAACAGAGTATCTCCAAGGCACATTGTAATGAACCTGTCCAAAGTTAAGACAAAGAGTAAAATTCTGCAAGCAGCCAGGAGTAAGTACCAGCTGACCTACAGGGGCAGATACACCAGGGTGACAGTGGATCTTTTAGCTGAAACTTTCCAAGCCAGAAGAGAATTTTTTTTTAAAAAAAATTAAATCATAGCTGTGCACATTAATGCTATCATGGGGTACAGTGTGGTGTATTCATATACATTTTGAAATACTCTCATCAAACTGGTTAATGTAGACTTCATGTCATTCTCTTAGTTATTGAGTCAAGACATTCATACTCTGCTTTTAGAAAGATTCACTTGTACCCTTGCAGGATAAACCATAGAAGTGACCCCACCAATCACCCTCTTTCCACCCATCCACCCCCCTCCCCTCCCCTCTCCCTCCCACCTCCCCATATTCTAAGGCTATAATTAAGTTATAACATTCCTATGAAAGCTATAAATTAGTTTGAAAATAGGGCTGTGTACCTTGGATACTTTTTCTTCTATTCTTTTTTTTTT
>NW_003852517.1:3712111-3790767 GCF_000181295.1 Otolemur garnettii
GAGAAGATGCATGGAATAATTTCTATTCTTTTAAATTAGCTGAGGTTAGATTTGTGACCTAAGATGTGATTGATTTTGGAGTACGTTCCATGTACTGATGAGAAAAAAATGTGTATTCACTTTTGGTAGGATGAAATGTTCTGTAGATGTCTGTTAAATCCAGAATTTTAATAGTTAAATTTAAATCTAAGATTTCTTTGCTCAGCTTCTTATTGGAGGATCTATCTAATGCTATAAAAGGACTGTTAAAATCTCTGACTATGATGGAGCTAGGAGAGATCAGGTTGCTCATGCCAGTTAGATTATCTTTTATAAATTGAGGTGCATTCTGGTTGGGTGCATAGATATTCATAATTGAGATCTCATGGCCATCTTTATCTTTGCTTACTTTTGTTGGTTTGAAACCTATTGAACCTGCGAATAAAATTGCAACACCTGTTTTTTCTGCTTTCCTTTAGCCTGGAATATAGAAGACCATCCCTTCACCCTGAGTCTATATTTGTCTTTTAAGGTAAGGTGAGATTCTTGTATACAACAGATGTCTGGTCTGAGTTTCTGTATCCCATCAGCCAATCTGTGCTTCTTTAGAGGACAATTTAAGCCATTCACATTGATTGAAATTATTGCTAAGCCTGGTAAATTTTTAGGTATCGAGTTGTTCGAAAGTACAGTGGACATTTTTAATCCTTTTGCTACTGTGGAAGTTGGAATTTGATCAATAGTTTCTGAGTTAGTTTACTTCTGTGGTGGAGGATTGAACTGGTCATTATGGAAGATAGGTTTGAGAATTTCCTGGAGAGCTGGTTTAGTTATGGCAAATTTCTTCAACATGTGAATGCCATTAAAGTATTTAATTTCTCCATCATAAATGAAACTCAGTTTAGCTGGATACAGGATCCTGGGTTGAAAGTTATTTTGTTTTAGGAGATTAAATGTCGATGAACATGCTCTTCTGGCCTGAAAGGTTTTGGCAGAGAGGTCTGCAGTCATTCTAATATTCTTCCCCTTGTAGGTTATGGTTTTCTTATGTCTAGCTGCTTTCAGGATTTTCTCTTTCATATTAACTTTAGTGAAGTTAATTGTGATGTGTCTGGAGGGTGTCTTATTCAGGTTGAGTCATGTTGGGGTTCTGAAGCTGTCTGCTATCTGAATTTCAGGATCTCCTGGCATATCCAGAGAGTTCTCTTTCATAATTTCATGAAGAAGAGCCTCTGTGTTTTGTGAAGCAACTTCGTGGCCTTCAAGGATTCCTATAAGGCGAATATTAGTTTTCTTCGAATTATTCCCGAGCTCTCTTAGAGAATGATCCATTTTTATTTTCCATTTCTGTTCTTCTTTTGATGCTTGTGCACATTCAGAAACTTTGTCTTCTATGTCTGAGATCCTTTCTTCTGTCTGCTGCATTCTATTACCAAGAGATTCTACCGTATTTTTCAGATCTTTGAGGGCTACCATCTCTTGCCTCAATGTTTCAAAATCTTTGGTGGTTTTATCTTTGAATTTGTTGAATTCTTGAGTGAACTTTTGGAATGCTCCTTGAATTTCTAATTCTATCTTTGCCTCTATTCTATTAATCTTATTTGCAATCCAAATTCTGAATTCAATTTCTGACATCTCAGCCATCTGTTTATAAAGGGTATCTTCAGTTTCGCCTGCCATATCTTTTCTTGGGGGGGGGGTTGATCTACTCTGGTTACTCATATTACCAGGGCTTTTCTGCTGATTCCTCCCCATGATTATTTTATCCTATTTGGCTTTTCCCCTTGAGCTTTGTCAAGGACCTGTATGGTGTTACAACCTGAGAGACTAGGGACCTGCTTGGTGTGGTGGGGCTAAGTGTCTCTATCTTATTTTCAGCTGGTCTCTGTCCTACCCTAGTGAATCAGTTACTATTGGTTGAAGTCTCAGTTGTGGAGAAATATCAGAAATTAAGTCCCCCCACCCTGCACAAACAACAATTGGGCAAGGAAAACTATACACCTAGGGTGCCACTTTGGATAGTCCTTGGGTGATTTGCCTGGTTCAAGTGGTCCAAATCGATTATCCCAGTCAGTACCAGTCTCAGGTAGGAGGGTTCAAATGTCTCTAGCACCTAGATAAGAGGGATCTCCTGGCAGCTCAGATCTAACTCACTCCAGTGCTCTGTGAGGGCAAAAGGACCCACCCAGCAAATGAATTAGTCTGGGAATGTTGATACCTCCTTTCCCACCTTACACCCAGTCACTAGTAATCCCATAGGGCTGTAATCCAGTTCACTCCAATAAGGAACTGCACCCAGGGTTTACGACTGCCAGAGTCACCAGGTGATCTGAGTCTGGCAAGGGAAGAATTTAGGTTGGGGAAGTTCACTCAGTTCCAGCCCTGAGCCTTCTGTCCCAGCTAACTTTCTCTGCAAGTCAGAGGCTGCTAAAGCTGAGTCTGGCAAGGGAAAAATTTAGGCTGGGGAAGTTCGCTCAGTTCCAGCCTGGCACCTTCTGTCCCAGCTAAATTCCTCTGTAAGTCAGAGGCTGTTAGAGCTGATAAGAAACTCAGCCCTGGGCAGCAAGCAATTATGGTTTACACTCAGGTGTCAATTCCAGCCTCTGCCCGCCCACTGCCTTTGTCTCAGCTATATTCCCCTGAGGGCTAGGTGCTAATGGTCTCTTTACTCACACTTCCCAAGCCCATTCCGCCAGTGGCTGCTGTCTGGAACCTCTGGTTGCCCAGAGAGACAGGGTGTGCCTATCTGGAATGGCATCAGGGATGTGAGCATCTCCCTCTGCTCAGGACACTGTAGATCCTGTATGGCTTCCTCTGAGCCAAGGTTTTTCTCCTTGCTCCTGTGCCACAGAGTCAGCATAGAGAAGCACCAGCCCTTCCCCCTCCACTCCTCTCAAGGAAGATTCTGGACTCCATGGGTGACAAACCTCCAGACCTTGGGGGGGGGGGATCCTGGGAGTTCAGAGTTGCAGGTAGGGAATAAATACAGTTTTATACAGTTTTATAGTTTTATGTCTGGCAGGAGGGTGCCATGGCATGCCAGTAGGGGTAGGAGGTCCAGTTTTTAGGGGGTCTCTCCCATGGGATAGAGTGGGAGGATGTTTGAACTCTGCTCACTTGTTTGTATGGAGTAAACTGAGAGCCCTTCTTGTGGGGGAGGGGACTCCTGTCTGCTTGGTGGTGAATTTTGTACCTTTTGATATATTTTTGGGGTCACAACTCGCCTCAGCAAGGTTGAAGTGCATTCTTCAATCTTCTCTCTTGGCTCCACTCCAAACCATTAGCTCCCTTGCTAAACTTCTGTCCTTTAAGTCTCCTTCTGGATGGGAGCCTCTGTAAAAAGCTGGCTGCAGTCCGCCATCTTGCCTCCACCCCCCCTTTTAACCTTTTAAAACAAAACACTTTCAAGCTCAGAATTCTGTATCCTGCTAAACTGAGCTTCAAAATTGGAGAATTCAAATCTTTTACTGACATGCAAACATTGAGGAAACTTACCACAACAAGAACAGCTCTGTAGGAAATATTTAGACCTATTCTCAACACTGACCATCACAATGGACTACCAGCAAAGTAAACACCCACAAACTAAAGGACAAAACTGAACTTCCACAATGGCGCAAAGGATAAAACTTAGCAATGGTCTTTCACAAAATAAGATGAATAGAACCCCCACTACAGTTATTAATTCTCTCAATAAATGTTAATGCCTTGAATAGTCTACTAAAGAGGCATAGATTGGCCAATTGGATAAAAAAGCACAAGCCATCCATATATTGTCTCCAGGAAATGCACCTAACTTTGAAGACTCAGGGTAAAGGGGTGAATAACAGTATTTCAGGCAAATGGAAATCAGAAGAAAGGAGAGGCCACAATCTTATCTTCACATACAAGTGGATTTAAAGCAACTAAAATTAAGAAAGACAAAGATGGTCACTTCATACTCATCAAGGGAACAAAAAAATAAGAAGAGATTTCAATTCTAAATATTTATGCACGCCAGTTAAATGCTCCCAGATTTATGAAACAGATCTTGATTGGTCTGAGGAATCTGATATCCCATAATACCATAGTAGTCAAGGACTTTAATACCCCTCTGACAGAACTGGACAGAGCCTCTAGATGGAAACTAAACAAAGATAAAATGGACTTAAATGTGAACATTTGTTCACAGACTCAAATGTGTTATGTATACATCTAATAGTCCCTAGAAAAAATGGGACTAATAGATGTATACAGAACATAGCATCCCATAGCTAAGTGATAAACGTTGTTCTTGTCAGTCCATAGACAAAATAAATCAAATCCTAGAATACAAATCAAACCTTAAAAAAATTAGAAGAATTGAAATTATACACTGAATCTTCCCAGATCACAAGAGAATAAAGGTGAAACTCAACTCCAACAAAAAATTTTGTCCCTACATAAAAGCATAGAAATTAAACAACCTATGCTGAATAACTGTTGAGTCAAGGAAGAGATTAGGGAGGAAATTGTTAAATTCCTCAAGCAGAACAACAATGAAGCTACAAGTAACCAAAATCTATGAGATAGTGCAAAAGTAGTCTTTGGAGGAAAATTTATTGCATTAGATGTCTACATACAAAAACAAAACAAAACAAAACAAAACAGAAAGCACATTAACAATCTAATGAAGCATCTTAAGGAAATGGAAAAAGAATGATAAAATACCAAACCTAGCAAAAGAAAAGAAATAACCATTATTAAATCAGAAATAAATAAAATCAAAACAAAAGAATCATTCAAAAAATTAATGAAACAAAAAATTGGTTCTTTGAAAAAAAAAATAAAATCCATAAATCCAAAAAAATTAAAATCCATAATTAGAAATAGTAAAATCTCTAATAACCTCAATCAGAAATGAAAAAGGGGAAACAACAACAGATATCACAGAGATACAAGAGAGTATCTCTTGACTACTACAAGAAACTCTATGTCCAGAAATTTGAAAATGTTTAGGGAATGGACAAATATCCGGAATCACACACTCTCCGCAGACTTAATCAAGAAGAAACAAATCTCTTGAACAGATAATATCAAGCACTGTGATTAAAGAAACAATAAAAAAATCTTCCAACCAAAATTTGCCCTGGACCAGAAGGCTTCACACCAGAATTCTATGAAACCATCAAATAAGAGCTTGTATCCATACTGCAGAATGTATTCCAAAACATTGAGAAGGAAGGAACCTTCTCTAACACATGCTATGAAGCAAATATCACCCTGATACCCAAACCAGGAAAAGACCCAACTAGAAAGAACTTCAGATCAATTTCACTAATGAATATAGATTCAAAAATATTCAACAAAATCTTAGCCAATAGATGACAGCTACACATTAAAAAAAATTATACATCCCAATCAAGTAGGCTTCATCCCAGGCATACAAGGCTGATTTAACATATGCAAGTCCATAAAGTAATTCACCACATCAATAGAAGCAAAAACAAAGACCATATGATCCTCTCATAGATGCAGAAAAATCATTTGATAAAATTCAGCATCCTTTTCTAACAAGAACACTAAGAATATAGGCATATGTGGAACATTTCTTAAACTGATTGTAGCCATCTATGACAAATCCACACCTAATATCATACTGAATGGAGTAAAACTGAAAGCTTTTCCACTTAGAACTGGAACTGGACAAAGTTGTCCTTTATCATCACTACTATTCAACATAGTGCTGGAAGTTCTAGCCAATGCAATCAGGCAAGAGAAAGATATGAAGGACATGCAGCAGAGGAGGTCAAACTTGCTCTTTGCCAATGATATGATCTTATAGTTAGAGAACCCCCCAAGACTCAACCACAAGACTCCTGGAAGTGATCAAGAAATGCACTAATATCTCTGGGTATAAAAATCCATGTCCATGAATCAGTAACCATGTATATTCCAATAACAGCCAAGTTGAGAAACAAATCAAAGACACAATTCCCTTCACAGTAGCTTCAAAGAAAATGAAATACCTAGGAAAATACCTAACAATAAAAGAAGTGAAGGATCTCTACAAAAAGAATTATGAAACCCTAAGAAAATAAATAGCAGAAGACATTAACAAATGGAAGAGCATACCATGCTCCTGGCTGGGAACAATCAAAATTGTTAAAATGCCTATACTGCCCAAAGCAATCTACAGATTCAATACAATCCCTATTAAAATACCACCATACTTTCAAGAAATGGAAAAAAATAGTTCTTCATTTTGTATGTAACCAGAAAAAAAACTGTACAGGCAAGGCAATTTTTTGTGATAAAAACAAAGCCAGAGGCCTCACCCTACCAGACCTCAGGCTATATTACAGGTCCACAGTGATCAAAACAGTATGGTATTGGCACAGAAATAGAGACACAAATATTTGGAACCAAATAGAAAACCAAGAGATGGAACCAGTCTCTTACGGCCATCTGATCTTTGATGATCCAAACAAAAGCATACACTGGGGGAAAGAATCCCTATTCAATAAATGGTGCTGGGAGAACTGGATAACCACATGTAGACTGAAACTGGGACTCTCTTCTCGCACAGTTGTGTCACCTTCTGTGAGCTCCAGCCTCAGCCTCAGCCTCAGCTCCCAGCTTGAGTGACGCAGCTGTCCCCCCATTCTGGGTCCCGAGCATGGGTCTAATGGCAAGCCAGAATTCCTTCCGGATAGAATATGATACCTTTGGTGAACTTAAGGTCCCAAATGATCAACAATGAACTTTAAGATTGGAGGAGTGATGGAACGCATACCAGTCCCAGTTATTAAAGCTTTTGGCATCTAGAAACGAGCAGCTGCTGAAGTAAACCAGGACTATGGTCTTGATCCAAAGATTGCTAATGCAATAATGAAGGTGGCAGATGAGGTGGCTGAAGGTAAATTAAATGATCATTTTCCTCTCGTGGTGTGGCAGACTGGATCCGGAATCCAGACGAATATGAATGTGAATGAAATCATTAGCAATAGAGCAATTGAGATATTGGGAGGTGAACTTGGTAGCAAGAGCCCTGTGCATCCCAATGATCATGTTAATAAAAGCCAGAGCTCAAATGATACTTTCTCCACAGCAATGCACATTGCTGCTGCAGTAGAGGTTCATGAAGTGCTATTACTGGGACTGCAGAAGCTCCATGATGCTCTCTATGCAAAATCCAAAGAGTTTGCTCAGATCATCAAAACTGGGTGTACTCACACTCAGGATGCTGTTTAATTTACTCTTGGGCAGCCCATCATGTCAAAGAAGACCACAGGAACCGTGAAGGAAGAAAATAGGATTGCAATATTATCTTGTTTCAGCCAAAGATAAGATGATTTCCTTGCTTTGTGATACTGCAATATGAACATTAAAGAAATTGAATGCTTATCAGCATTATAACAGTCATAAGGACCACAAATATTTTAAATTTGAGAGAGACATGTAATGTTGTACTGAAGAAATTCAAAGATGAAAAACATAGGTAAAGACAATTCTTTTAACAGCAATAAGACCTGGAAAAATGCTACTGAAGCAACTTCTAAAGTAGCTTTAGAAGCTATATATTCAGGATAAAAAGGGAAGCCATTCAGTGGTATAGAAATTGTGAAAGAATGCATTATTGAAATTGTAGGATGATTAGACCCTGCTAATGTTTCAGAATACAAACAACTGCCTCCTTCAAGGTGAACCATAATGGATCAGCAGAATGAATTAGCCTTTGACTTAACAGAACAATTTCATGCAATACTTCAAAAAGAAAATATATATTATTCAATTGGTTTGGATCAATCAACTGATACTACTGACTTGGCACAGAGTTTATACTTCATTCATGTCACAACAGAAGATTTTCTTTGCTATAGAGTTACTTTGTGCACTCTTGTGAACAGAACACAGGGAATAAATATCTTCAACTTTCAAGATAAATGTCATGAAGGTGTACTGAAAAAAAAAAAAAGACTGAAACTGGACCTACACCTTTCACCACTTTGAAAATTGATTCAAAATGGAGAAAAGATTTAAATCTAAGGCAAGAAATGTTAAAAATCCTAGAAGAGGCTCAGCGCCCATAGCTCAGTGAGTAGAGCGCTGGTCACATACACGGAAGCTGGTGAGTTTGAGCTGGCCTGGGCCTGCTCAAACAACAATGACAACTGCAACCAAAAAATAGCTGGGCATTCTGGCAAGTGCCTGTAGTCCCAGCTGTTTGGGAGGATAAGGCAAGAGAATTGTGTAGGACCAAGAGTTTGAGGTTGCTGTGAGCTGTGACAACACAGCACTCTATTGAGGGAGACATAATGAGACTCTGTCTCAAAAAAAAAAAAAAAAATCCTAGAAGAAAGTGTGGGGAAAACTCTTGAGGATGCCAACCTGAGGAAAGTTTTTATGAAGAAGACTTCCATGGCAATTGCAATAAGAAGAATAAACAAATGGGACTTAATTAAATTGAAAAGCTTCTGCACAGTTAAGGATACAACAATCAAAGCAAATAGATAACCTTCAGAATGGGAAAAGATATGTGCATGTTACAAATCTGATAAAGGTTTGATAACTAGGATCTCTGGAGAACTCAAATTAATCAACAAACAAGAGCAAACAATCCCATCTATTGCTGGGCAAGAGACATGAACAGAACCTTCTTTGAGGATGACAGATGAATGACTAACAAATACATGAAAAAATGTTCATTGTCCCTAGTCATCAGAGAAATGCAAATCAAAATTACTCCGAGATATCACCTAATCCCAATAAGATTAGCCCACATCACAAAGTCCCAAAATTGCAGATGCTGGTGTGGAAGCAGAGAGAGGGGAACACTTTTACACTCTTGGTGGGACTGCAGACTCATATAGCCTCTTAGGAAAGAAATATGGAGAATCCTCAAAGTACTCTAAGATCTCCCATTTGACCCTGCAATCCCACTAACTAGGCATCTACCCAGAAGAAAAAAAATCATTTTATCATGAAGACATTTGCACTATATTGTTTATCACAGCTCAATTTACCATCACCAAGATGCAGAAATAACCTAAATGCCCATCAACTTAGGAATGGATTAACAAACTGTTGTATATGTATACCATGGAATACTATACAGCTATAAAAAGATGGTGACTTTGCATCTTTTGTATTAACCTGGGTGGAGTTGAAACACATTAGTAAAGTAACACAAGAATGGAAAAGTAAATTTCCAATGTATTCAATACTAATACGAAATCAGTAGACAACCTAATTCATACCTACATAGGAGAAAAACTCATTTCAATTCAAATTGGGGGGAGTGAGAACTAGAGAGGGGGAAAAAAGGGGTTTGGGGGTGCTCCCATTTAATGGGCACAATTTAGGGGGTATATGGCACTCCTTTTGGGTGTAGGACACTTCAAGAGGGACTCTACCTACCAAATTCAAATATCGTGACCTGGTTGTTTATATTTTCACATTAACCTGAAATTTAAAAAAAAAAGGCTAACAATTACTCCTTCCATTGAGAGATGTGGTCTCTGTTCCCTCCCCTCAAATCTGAGCATGTGTGTGACTCCTGGGAACAACTGTGCATGGCAGAAGTGGTGTGTGTGACTTCTGAGGCTAGGTCACAAAACACATCTAGTTCTCTCAGGACATCAACTGCCTTGTAAAGCATATGACTCCCTTCATGTGGCCAGGAAAGAGAGGTCATGGCTCTCCAGTCAACTACTGTAGCTGAGTTCAGCCTCTAGCCATCTCTACCTAAGTTGCAGACATGCATTTGAAGCCATCTTGGACCCCCCAGGCTAGCCCATCTGGCAACTGAGTTCCATTGAGTAACATCAGTGAATGTCACAAGAAGCAAAAAACTCTCCATTATGGGCTGAGTTGCATCCCACCGGAAATTCATTTGTTGAAATACTGACCACCAGTACCTCAGAATGTGACTATATTTGGAGACAGAGATTTAAAGAGGTGATTAAGGTAAAATTAGGCCATATGGGTAGGCCCTAATCCAGTTTGATTAGTGCCTTTATAAAATGAGATTAGAACACATAGACACACACACACGCACACATACTAGAGGGCATAAAAGGACAGGTGGAGAATGTGGTTATCTACAGGCCAAGAACCGCCACAGAAGAAATCAACCCTGCCAACGCCTTGACCTTGGATTTCTAACCCCCAGAAGTATAAAAAAATTATATTTCTGTTGTTTATGTTACTTTCTTTGGTAACCTATAATACTTTGTTATGCTGCCCTCGCAAACAAATATAGTCACCTAGCTAAAAGTTTGTTACCTACAACAATTGTGAAAGATAATAAAATGATTGCTGTTTTAAGTCATTAGGTTTTGGGGTGATTTGTTCCACAGAGACAGAATGGGAACAAGCGTGGACTTCTAATGTCTCTCTTGCTTTTGGGGTCTAGTTTTCTGTTGTTAGTAGGATGTACCACAGAGGGCAAACTCAGAGGGTCAATATCACCCAACTAAGAAGATGGGGTGAAAGGCCAGAGCCCACATTTAGGGCTTTTGTGGCAGGTGAGAACCATAAACTTTTGAAGAGAAATTAAAAAATATTTTCTCTTTAGTCTGAGAAAAATGGGAAAAACTGCACATACGATGCATGTTTATATAGGTATTTTATGGAAATCCCATTCGGTCAGGTGGGATTCCTTGGGAAGGAGACTTACTGTACCAGATTGCAGGCGAGGGCCAGGCTGACCTAGATTCAGAGTTTTTAGAAGAGTGATTATAGCTCTGGAGGCAGGGGTTAAGTCTCATGGCCTTCACCAGGAATCACTTTCCTTAGCCGCAGGGGATGCTGTAGTTACAGCTAATTACAGACTGTCTGCTCAGGTTTTCTAATTACTTCACTTACATTAGTCTTGCTTTCCAAAGGAGCCTGTAAGGTTTTTGGAAGCATCTTGAGGACAGGTTTCCTGCTCCAGGTAGAGCCTACCTCAGTGCCAGATACCCTGAAAACAGAGACTAGTAGAGGCAGGGAGGAGAACATGAGACACTTGGAATGAGGGGTTCTGGGGTCACTCCAGGTGACTTGCACTTTTTACTAGCTCTGTGAACTTGTATGAGTAGCCTAACCTCTCCAAACCCATTTCCTCATCTCCCAAATGGGAATAGTCATAGCACATACAAAGTGCTTGGAACTGGGCCTGGTGCCTAGTTAATGCTCAGTTCACACTAGTAACATAACTCATGTTAATTAAATGTTTTTACTTTCATTTGGCTCTACAAGTTCGAGAGCTCCTACAGACAGTGCTACTGTTAGGTTTAGCATTTGTATGTGGGGAGAACAGGGAGCCAGGTAGGGAGATGTAGCAGCAGTTTAAAAGTACGACTTTTGTAGAGACCTAAAGCTCAGCCCCTTGTCTCAGCTGGGTAGATTTGCATAAGCCTGTCTTTGATACAGGGATAGGATTTCTAAGGCATGCTGTCACTGGTTCTTTACCCCCTACTCTCTCCCACAATTGGACAAATCCTCCCTTAGCACGTGACTCCCAGAACTGGCTGCCTCCTCTTTCAGACCTGGAGACCTCCACCAAAGCCAGAGACTAAAGAGACATCCCAGCCATAGCAGGGGCTTGGAGAAATTAAAAGGCAGCAAATTAATTAGAAAATGCTTAATTAGAAAACCAGGTCCCTAGAAGAAAGGGAATTAATAGAAAAATAGACCTTAATCAAGAAGTTTTGGGCACAAAAGTCCAGTGCTGAGGCTGGCTTGTCTTGGCTCATGAGAGACAGTCATTCATATCTCTTCCCAGACTCCAAGTTCAGCAACATCATACTGGTAGCTTAAGATCGGCCACGGTGAGGGTACTTATAATGACTAATGTTTCAAACCAGACATTTTTCTCAGTGATCTGGTTGTTGAACATTTCCTGTCCCACCACTGCAAGAACCTAACTGAACTCCTAGATAGAGGCCCATGGTGTCTTAGTCCTGCCTATGCAGTAACTCCAGAAACTTGTAGAGGAAACACAATCCCACAATATCTCAATTCCTTCAAAGCTGATGTCTCCAAAATAATTTGCACAAGGTGAGTAAGTGGGGGTACATCAAAGTGGTTTCTCATTTTTTATTTAACTATGTTTTTTCTTTTTACCTAATCTCTATTTTTTTTCTATTGGGCATTCTTAGTTTTTGTTTTATAATATATAAAAAACATTACTACAGTCATCTGTGTATATGCTTTATATAAATATACATATTTGAGAGGTCTCTGCTTGTTCTTTAACTTAAAGTATGTGAAATAAAAAGAAGAAAGATATGGTGGAAATTGTTTCAGGGTGAAAGAAAAGAGAATTGGTTCTAATAAATTCAGACTGGATGATTTATGAGTTTGTGTGTGTGTGTGTGTGTTTGTGTATATGGGGGGTGACATTAGAAGTGAGAGGAGATGACATAAGATAGAAGAGGTGGGTTTTTCTCTATTGTAGACCAGATTTTTAAAAAACATTTTTGAAACAGTGTTTCACTCTGTTCCCAGGCTGGAGTGCTGCGGCATCATCATAGCTCACAGCAACCTCAAACTCCTGGGCTCAAGTGATCTTCCTGCCTCAGCTTCCCAAGTAGCTGGGACTATAGACACCCACCACAATGCCCAGTCAATTTTTCTATTTTTAGTACAGACAGAGTGTTGCTCTTGCTGAGGCTGGTCTTCAACTGCTAAATTCAAGCAATCTACCTGCTTTGGCTTCCCAGAGTTCTGGGATTACAGATGTGAGCCACCATGCCCAGTCTAAGCCGGAATATTTAAATTAATATATGAGAAGAGAGGTAGGTCATTATAGGGATCAAGGCAGTGGGACAGGCTTCTCCAGGCCGATCTTGGAAGGAAACTCCTTGCGAATATGCTGCAGCCCCTGTGGGATCCCCCCAGGGGGCTTGTGACAATGTAGATCACTGGGCCCTAAGCCACAGAAATTCAGATTTAGTAGGTCTGGGTTGGTGCCCCCCCATTTTTTTCAGGCTCTATTTAAAAAAATTACTAAAAATAGCAATCAGACTTAAAGTCACAATCAATTTGCTCTGCACCACTAAGTCTTTACTCTCAATTTCTTTGCTTGTCTTGTTATAGACCAGTCACACACAGCGTGAGTGCTGGCGCTGGTTCGTGACTCCAGTCTGAGTACAGATGGGTGTAAGGGTCACCAGAGGACAAAGGTGCAGTGCTGCTTAGATAAATCACTCAATTCTCTGGATTCCTTTATTAATTTTTTTCATACTAGTTTTTATTTCCAAATGAAGTGACATAAAATAAGTCCAGATGGCAGCAGAGGGAGAACGAACAAGTTCTCAAGGGATGTCATGTTGCTGGGCCACACTTTGAAAACCAGTGATTTCAAGAAAAGTTGAAAGGTAGAAGGGATTTTGTTCATGACAAACCATGACAGCCAGAGGGGAGAATGGAGAACGTTTGGAGCGGTGGAGCCAGAAAGGTGGGGAGTTGGGTCAGATTAGAGGCTTAAAGGAGGAGAGGTCTTGGTGTTGAGCACTGATCCAGGAGGCTTGGACTTCTGGTGCAAGATCATACGAGCAGGAGCAGAGGCCATACCAGGGCCAGCCCCGCAGATGTGATGAGGAAGCAGGAGGCGGCTGGGTCAGGAGAAGGGTTGGGGACAAGGTCTTATTAAGGGCCAAATAGAGCTCCAGAGACCACCTATTTTTCTCTTTTGTGGAATTCTACATGCTCTTAGTTACTCATACTTCGTATCGTGTCTCACCTCCCTTTTTGAAGACTAGAAGGGTAATTTCAACTCTGTAAGGCAAAGAGAACACATCTTTGTTTTCAGATAGGATGATTGTGGGGACAGAGTCTGACACTTCTCTCCCTCCAGCCCCACAAGAGTTGTGGTCACCCCAACCACTTTTTTTTTTTTTTGAGACAGAGTTACACTCTGTCACCCTGTGTAGAGTGCTGTGTCAACATAGCTCACAGCAATGTCAAACTCTTGGACCCAGGTGATCCACTTGCCTCAGTCTCCTATGTAGTTGGGACTATAGGCACCTGCCACAGTGCCCAGCTAGTTTTTCTATTTTTAGTAGAGACAGAGTCTTTCTGTTGCTCAGGCTGGTCTCAAACTCCTGAGCTCAAGCAATCCACATACCTCAGCCTCCCAAAGCGCTAGGATTACAGGCGTGAGCCACCACATCTGGCTCCAAACACTTTTATAGGAGCGTCAAACATCTGTACTTACCACTTGTCTCTGCCTGACCAAGGGAGCAGACTGTCCACACCAACGATTTTAGGACCACGCTGGGACTTAGGAATTATTAGCCCTCTCTTTTACTGAGACATTTATCATACCTTCTGTTAAGCCCTGATACCATCTACATCCATGTTTCGTTTTTCATAATTACGTGCTTTCAAACAGTCTAAGAATGCCTGAATGTCCCGTCATGTTTCTGAGGTGCTGCCTGGGTGTGCAGTAACTCTGCCATCACGACTCTGCTCAGGGAATGGCAGCATGCCACCGGTTGTTACTTCCTCCACATCAGCTTTTATATTATTTAGATGTATCTCTTTGCTCTGAGATTAGACATCCTTGTTTCATCCATACAACTACCTCTTTCTCCTTTTACCAGAAACAAATGACTATCCCACAAAATCTACCCTTTCTTTGTCTGTACCCGTCATCCATCCTTATGCCTTTCCTTAGTTTTTACCTAATTTTTGTTTGGGTGTAAAACGTCTACCTAGATTGCAAACTCCATAAGTAGGCTTTTCTTCTTTGCATCAGCCATAATGCCTAGCATAACAGTTTTGCAGAGGAAGTTCTCAATGTTTGTTGATTGATTGACAGGAAGAAATGTGTGAGGGCTGTTAAGTTTGTTGTGACAGAGAATCACACAGCCTTAGCTCAGACTAGTAACTGCCTATCCAATATAAGGAATTTGGCTTAATACAGCAACTCTCCTTTAATTATTATGACATTTTGAATTAATTATACATTTCCAACTGTATTTTTCAGTTGTATGCATAATTATTATTACGCTGAACAGTATTTTATACTTAAATGTTTAGGAGTTCATGTAAGCTACTGAAGTTAGTAATGTTTTCCAGCCAAACCAAATTCATTTTTAATTGTTCTCATCTCATTGTCTTCCACTGGCAATTCCTCTGATGCAATGTGCAATTTAATTCTAATCCCCCGTATCATGTTCAGGTGTGTTAAAAGATAGAGGCCTCGAACATCTCTTTGTAAGGAGCTCTTTCTCCCGCTCTCCCTCTGAATTGTGCACTATTTTTCAGTTGTACTTGAGAGTTTCCTTTCTCTCCACTTTGACATTTTACTATGAATTTTGAATTTACAAAGAAATAAGAAGATAATTATAGCCATATTACTATCACCTAAATGTAACAATTAACATTTTGCCATGTTGCCTTCATTTATTTTTTAAAGATTTAAAAATTATAGACATTATGACATTTCACACTTAAGAACTTTAGTAGAATTCTCTAAAAAAGTTTTCGTACATAGCTACAATATCATTATCACACTGTATTAGTTTGCCAGGGCTACTATAATAAAATTCCACAGACTGGATGGCTTAAAACAACAGAAATTTATTTTCTGACATCTCTGGAGGCTGCAAATCCAAGATCAAGGTGTTGGCAGGTTTGGTTTCTTCAAAGAGGTCTCTCTCCTTGGCTTACAGACAGTTGACTTCTTGCCATGTCCTCCCATGGTTGTCCCTCTGTCTTTTTGTCTCTCTGTGTCCAGATTTCCTCTTTTTATAAAGACACTAGTTAGATTGGCTTAGGACCCACCCTAAAGATTTTATTTCATCTTATTCACCTACTTGAAGGGTCTATCTCCAACTATAGTTACAGTTCTGAGGTCAGGACATCAACATATGAATTTGGGCAGGGGGGATAATCTCAGTCCATAACACACACTTAAGAAAACTAACAATAGTTTACTAAAATAGCTTAATGCCCTATTCATACTTAATTTTCTATAATTGTACCCCCAAATCTCTTTATTCAAAAAAGAGCCAATCCATACATTGCACTAGGCTGTTATGTGTACTAAATTTATTTGAATCTAGAATACCCTCAGTCTCCTCTTCCCCCCGCCCCATGACATTGTCTTGTTGAAGCAATTGATCCACATTTTACATTTTTCTTTCTGCTTTATATGAGAGTAATTTAACTTGTTTATCTAGAAGCTGTACTGAATTTACTATAAACTAGAAGTTATAGCAAAGCACCTGATTAAGTTCAGGATAAACATTTTAGGCAAGAACATTTCGTAGGTCATACTGTCCTTTCCACATTGACTTCTATTAGATGCTACAGTATGTCTGGCTGTTCAAATTCAAGTGATGTGGGATAAAGTGGTGATGGCCGGTGCCTACATTGTACAGTTACATTTTTTCCCCCTTGTGATCAGTAAGCAATCTGTGCAGGCTGCTTTTGCCCTCGGAAGATCTGCTTTGCCATCAGGTTAGTATTCTTTGTTGATCCTTAACTCAAGCAACTATTTCATCTGGGGTCACAAAATTTATTTTACATTTATTAGGTGGAATTATTCTGTAAAGAAGTGCTTTTCCTCATCATCTGGGCTATTTAATTGCCCTTAAATACAGTTCCAACTAGAAAGAAAAGATAAGTGATTCTTACATTTAATTACCAATTTTCAGCATAAAGAGTTGACAAAATGCCACCTCCAAGGGAGACATGAGGTTTGATTTGTTTGTGGTATTGACCTTTGAGTGTCATTTATATGTTGTTAGCCCTTACTACACTCGTACAGCCATTTTTGTCCTTCACTCTCTGATTGACCAAACTTTGGCCAATTGTGGCCCTTTCAGATTTCTCTGTCTTTTTGACACAATCCCATTGATCTTTGAAGTCTTCCTTGTTTCCTGCAAAAATGAGATGTTGTAGGCTTGCTTTGTATCTTCTTTGCTCCAAACCTGGAGTGGGTAATTTTTCTTTAAAAAGTCCTAGTTTCTTACATGCTGAATGGTACTTAGAAACCACAATCTGGCTCTAGGGATACTCATGGTTACTGGAATATTATTGATGTGTTTTGTTTTCTTGGCTCTTTCAATGGGCAGAGCCAGACAATACAAGCATACCTCAGAGATACTGCAACTTCCATTTCAGACCACTGCAGTAAAGCAACTATTGCAATAAAGTAAGTCACACAATTTTTTTTTGTTTGTTTCTTGGTGCATATAAAACTTATGTTTACACTACACTGAAGTTTACTAAGGGTGCAATGGTGTTATGTATAAAAATGTACGTTAAATGAAAAAATACTTCAGTGCTTAAAAAAGGCCAACAATTATCAGAGCCTTGAGGAAGTTGTAATCTTTTTGCTAGCAGAGTGTCTTGCCTCAGTGTTGATGGCTGCTGACTGATAGGCTGGTGATTGCTAAAGATTTGGGTGGCTGTAGAAATTTTTTGAAAAGAAGACAACAATGAAGTGTGCTGCATCAGTTTTGTCTTCCTTTTATGAAAAGTTTCTCTGTAGCATGTAATGCTGTTTGATAGCATTTTGCCCACAGTAAAAATCTGGAGTCCATCCTCTTAAACCCTGACACTTCTCTATCAACTAAGTTTATGTCATATTCCAGATCCTTTGCTGTCCTTTTAACAATGTTCACAACATCTTCATCAAGAGCAGATTCCATCTCAAGAAGCCACTTTCTTTTGCTCATCCATAGGAAGCAGCTCCTCATCTCTTAAAATTTTATCATGAGATTGCAGCAATTCAGTCACATCTGGCTCCATTTCTAATTCTAGTTCATTTGCTATTTCCACCACGTCTGCAGTTTCTTCTGCTACTAGAATCTTGAACCTCTCAATGTTACCCAACTTATTTCATATTCCTATTCATGTTGATATTTTGATCTCCTCCCATAAATCACATCTAAAATGGTGAATCCTTTCTGAAAGGTTTTCAATTTACCTTGTCTATATCCATTAGAAGAATCACTATATATGGTGGCTATTGCCATATAAAATGTATTTCTTAAATGATAAGTGTTGAATGTTAAAATTAATCCTTGATCCAAGGGCTGCAGAATGGATGCTGTGTTGTCAGCTGTGAAACATTAATCTCATTTGTAGCTCTCCAGCAGAGCTCTTGGGTGACAATGCACATTGTTAGTGAATGGTAATATTTTGCAAGAGATCTTTTCCTGAGTAGTAGTACGTCTTAACATGGGCTTAAGATATCCAGCAAACCATGCTGTAAACAGATATGCTGTCATCTAGGCTTTGTTCTTCCATTTATAGAGCTCAGGCAGAGAAGATTTAGCATAATTCTTAAGAGCCCTAGGATTTTCAGAAAAGTAAATGAGCATTGGCTTCAACTGAAAGTGACCAGCTGTATTAGTCCCTAATCAGTCTGTCCTTTGAAGCATCAAAGGCACACATTGAATTCTTCTCTTTAGCTATAAAGGTCCTACATGGCATCTTCTTCCAATACAAGACTGTTTTGTCTACATCAAAGCCCTGTTGTTTAGCATATGCACCTTCCTTAATTATCTTAGCTAGATCTTCTGCATAACTTATTGTAGCTTCTGTATTAGCACTTGCTACTTCACCTTGTACTTTTTATAGAGGTGGCTTCTTTCCTCAGACCTCAGAAAGCAACCTCTTCTAGCTTTAAGCTTGTCTTCTGCAACCTCCTCACCACTTTCAGCCTTCACAGAATTGAAGAAAGTTAGGATTTTGCTCTGGATTAGGTGTTGGCTTATGGGGATGTTGTGGTTGGTTTGATTTTCTATTCATACTGTGGGAGGTAGACAGGCTGAATTCCTCATGGACCTTCCAACTCAGGGTAAGGTGCCCAGTCAGGGGAATGTCTATGTGACTATCCCTGCACTGGGAAATCAGCAGTGCAGGTGAGCTGAAGCCATCAACTCGTAGCTTAGGCTAAAGAAGCTGAGATGTCTGTTTGAGGAGATGAGACTTGCTCTCCTTTCTCTCTTCTGGTTGCTCTGTTATCTGGCCACCTCAGATGCTCCATTACCCTATGTCCTTACTTTCCCTTTACTCAACTTTCCTGGAGAGATAAACTCCCCTCTTTCATTCTTAACCTTGACTGCTGACCAATGACTGCTCTGTTATGTACCCGATGAAAGGATTCCAGGAAACAGGACAGGTGCTGCGTTGCTTTCAGGCTGCCACCAGACACATGAAATAGTGTATGCCCTTGCAGGCTTCTGGTTTTATGCACTAAGGTTGGTGTAAATTTTGTGATTTCCTCAATGCCACCTCCCTTGCTGACCACTGTCCCAGGTTGGGGTCCACTAGATGCCCAAAACCATACTACTAACACTTTCCTCATATCAGCAATAAGCCTGTATTATTAATATATTCTTACACATATCATTCATGTGTTCACTGGATAGCACTTTTAATTTTCTCCAAGAACTTTTCCTTTGCATTCACAACTTGGTTGTTTGGGGCTAGAGGACTAGATTTGGGCCAGTCTTGACCTTCAGCAGGTCTTATTCATAAGCTTATTTCTAGGTTTTGATTTAAAGTGAATGATGTGTGACTCTTCCTTTCACTTGAACACTTAGAGGCCATTGTAAGGTTATTAATTGGCTTAATTTCAATATTGTTGTATATTAAGGAACAGGGAAACCTGAAGAGAGGCTGAGAGATAGCAGAATGGCCAATTTGGTGGAGCAGTCAGAACACATACAACATTTATTAATTAAGCTTGCCATCCTTCATGGGCATAATTTGTAGTGTCCTAAAATAATTATAATAATAAGTCAAAGATCACTGATCACAGATCACCATACCAGATACAGTAATAATGAAAAAGATTGACATATTGTGAGAATAACAAAAAATGTGGTATATAGACATGAAGTGAGCACATGCTGTTGGAAAAATGGCACCAAATGACTTGCTCCATGCAGAGTTATCACAAATCTTCACTTTGTAAAAAACCACCCTATCTGCAAAATGTAATAAAGAGCAATAAAATGGGGTATGCTTATATATATACATTTTGTTTTAAATCATAGCTTTGTAATGACAGTTCCAATTCAAATTTAACACAGAATTTTACTTATTTGAATTTGTACTTCTAAATATCTATTTTTTCTTAAGGTGAAATGCTTAGTTTCTAACATTAATGTAATTGCATATTTTGTGTTGTTATTTAAAATAACAGTACAATAGGATGAATAGAATATATATATAATCTTACATTATATTTCACAAAGGAAATTCAGTGTGCTAAGTTTTAAACTCAGTTGAAGAACTAAACCAAGACAAATAGGCCCCTTGTTACCATTTCTATTTGACATAGTACTAGAAGTCCTAGCCAGAGCAATCAGGCAAGAGAAAGAAATAAAGGACATCCAAGTCAGGAAAGAGCTAACAAACTTTCCCTGTTAGCTGATGATATATTATGCCTAGAAAACCCTGAAAAATCCATCAAAAGACTCTTAGGACTGATAAACTCAGGAAAGTTCCAGGTTACAAAATTAGCATATACAAATTCATAGCATTTCTATATACTAATAACAGTCAAGATGAGAGTCAAATCAAGAACTCAAAACTATTTACAATATCTAGAAATAAAATAAAATACCTAGGAATACACTTAACCAAGAAGGTGAAAGATCTCTACAAGGAGAACTACAAAACACTGTTGAAAGAAATGACACATGACAGAAACAAATGGAAAAACGTTCCATGCTCACAGAGTGGAAGAATCAACATTGTTAAAATCTCCATACTTCCCAAAGTGATTTACAGATTCAACACATTCCCGTCAAAGTTTCAATATCATTTCTCATGGATCTAGAAAAAAATATCTTAAACTTAATGTGAAACCAAAAAAAAAAAAAGAGCCTAAATATTAAAGCAATTTTAAGCAAAAAGAACACTTTTGGAGGCATCACATTGTTACTGGAATTTCTTTCTTCAATAGACCCTTGGTCTCAAAGATTCAAAGAATGAACCTATGGACCATTGATCAGTGGTAAGATAGGATTTATTAGACAGAAAGAAATACAGAAAGCATCAGAGCTTCGGGCAGTGGGAAAGACCTAAGTAGGAAAATTTCGGCATGGGTTCTTTGTCTAGGGGTATATATAGTCTTGAGAATTACATTTGGCCAGGAGTTGGTAGGTGGAAAAACACTTTTTTAAAGTTAATGAACATGTTAACAAATGAATGGATATAGTCCCTTTTGCTGAGGGCAAAATGTCAGGGTGTTCCCTTCATGAAATTGCCCATGCCTAGAAAACTGGCATCCCTTGTCCAGCCTCAAATGGGGGTCCCTATCTCTAATCATATACAAAAATTAACTCACAATGAATTAAAGACATAAATTTCAGACTTGAAACAATAGAAATTCTAGAAGAAAATATAGTAAAAACTCTTTTAGACATTAGCCTAGACAAATAATTTATGACTAAGATCCCAAAAGCAAATATAGAAACAACGAAAGTAAATAAATGGGATCTAACTAAATTAAAAATTTTCTGTACAACAAAGGAAATAATCAATAGAGTAAATAGACAACCTACATAATAGGAGAAAATATTTGCAAACTATATATCCAATAAAGGGCTAATAATCCAGATTATACAAAGAACTCAAACAAATCAGCAAGAAAAAAACAAATAGCCTCACCAAAAAGTTGGTAGAAGACATGAACAGATACTCCTCAGAAGAAGATAGAGAAATGGCCAGAAAACATGCAAAAATGCTCAACATTACTAATTATTAGGAAAATGCAAATTAAAACTACAATGAGAATTGCCATTATTAAAAAAATAAAAAAACAATAGATGGCATGGTTGCAGGGAAAAGGGAATACTTATAATAGTTAACTTGTACAGTTCACTCTGGAAGATACACTTGTATAATTACTATGGAAAGCAATCTGGAGATTTCTCAAAGAACTAAAAATAGACTTATCACCCAATCTAGCAATCCCATGATTGGGTATCTATCTACCCAAAGGAAAAGAAGTCATTTTATCAAAAAGACACCTGCAACTGAATGTTTATTAAAGCACAATTTACAATTGCAAAATAAAATCAACCCAACCCTTCACCCGATGAGTAGATAGAGAACATGTGGTGTATAAATACCATGGAGTACCACTCAGCCATGAAGAGGAATGAAATAATGTCTTTTTCAGCAACTTGGCTGGAACTAGAGACCACTATCCTAAATACAGCATCTTTAGAATGGAAAGACAGATACCAGATATTCTTACTTTTAAGTGGGAGCTAACTGAAGGATATATATGGCTATAAAGAGCTATAATGTACATTGTAAACTAAGAAGGGGGGAGAATGGAAGGGGAGTAACAGATAAATATCAACCCATTGAGTAGGATATATACTATTCTGGTGACTGGTACACTGAAAGCCCTGATGTCAGTATCCTACAATTCATCTAAGTTGCAAAAACCAACAACAACAACCACAAAAACAAACAAAAAAAACCCTACCACATGCTTGCTTTGGCAGCACATATACTAAAAATTGGAACGATACAGAGAAAATTAGCATGGTCCCTGCACAAGGATGACACGCAAATTTGTGAAGCGTTTCATAAAAAAAAAAAAAAAAAAAGCCAAATAAATAAATAAACTCAGTTGAAATAATTACTTTTTCTGTGCGATTATGTTATTAATTTTATAAGCAATTAGATTAATTTGCTTCTTTTTTCCCTTTGATTTTAGGGATGACTTTTCTTTTTATTTTTTATGTATGTCTTAATCTATTTGGACTGCTCTAGCAAAATACCTTAGACTGGGTAATTTATAAACTACAGAAATTTAATGTTCACAGTTCTGGAGGCTGGGAAGTCTAAGATGAAGGTGCTAGAAGATTTGGTGTCTGGTGAGGGCTTGTTCCTCATAAATGGTTCCTTGTTCTAGCCTTGCCCTCACATGGTGGAAAAGGCTAACTAACAAGCTTCTTCAGCCTTCTAGTCTTGAGGGCTCTGTTGTCATCACTTAGTCACCTCTCAAAAGGCCCCAGTTCTTCACACCATCATATTGGGGATTAGATTTGGGGGAAACGTTTAGACCATACTAATACATAGTTTTTGAATATGTGAAATAGTTGCATGTTTTAGAAGTTACCCTTTCATCTCAGTTGGCTCCCTTCACACCCCCTTACCTGAAGGTAACCAATTTTAAAAACTAATTTCTGGTTAATTCTTATAGTGATTCTTATCTCAAATACAGGCAAATTTGTACTTGTAGTCTTACTCCCCTTCCCACAATAGTAGCATATTTAGTACTTTGCTTTTTCATTTGACAACATCCCTTAGGAATCACTCCACATGAATTCACTGAGATCACCTTCACTCTTTTTATGGTTGCCTAGTTCTCTGTGGTGTGCGGGTGCAATGGTTTATCAACCATTACACTATTGATGGACATTTGAGTTTTTCTTTTTCTTTTTTTTTTCTAGTACATATAATGCTTCAGTGAATAATTTTGCACATGTTGTCATTTCATATTTGTGCAGTTTTGTCTTTTGATTTCTAGAAGTGGAATTTCTGGGTTAAAGGGTAAATACAATTGTGATCCTGATAGATATTGACAAATTCTCCTTCAAGGGAGTTGTATTATTTTGTATTCCTAACAATAAATGACAGTGTTTCTTCCCCACAGCCTGACCAATAGAATATGTCATCAAAATATTGATTTTTGCCAGTTGGTGGGGGGTGAGTAATGGTATTACAATTTTGAGTTTCATATATCTCTTTATGACTGAGGTTAAGGAACTTTCCATACATTTAAGAAACATTTGTGTTTCTTTTTCTATGAACTGTCAGTTTAGATATTTCAATATATCAGTGTCGTTGGTATTTCTCTTCTCAATTTCTGAGAAGTCTTTATATTAAGGTGATTAATCACTTGGTTATGACATAGTTTCCAAATATTCTTTCCTAATTTGTCATTTGACCTTTGTGATGCTATAGTAATGTAAAAGGCTTTTAAAAACACTCATGTTATCAACTTCATCATCAAATTTTAATTATTGGTTCTGGATTTTGAGTCACAGTTAAATGACTTTCTCCATTTCCAGGTTTTAAAAGAATTCACCCATGTTTTCTTTTAGTATTTACAGGATTTCATTCAAAAATATATTCCATAGCTGATTCATTGTAGTAAAGTTTTCTTCATTGGGATTATGTACGTTTCTCATTAAATTTGCTCCTAAGTATTTTGTCTTTTTTGCTGCTGTTGTAAAAACAGGGGGCTTGCTTCCAAGGACATTTTACTTTATGTTCTGTGTCTGTATGTTTTAAGTAACATTGAAATTATCTGCTCTTTGAAGGTTTGTTACAGTCCCTTGAAATAATCTAGGCCTGGAATTCTTTTCACTCGGGAGAGGAAGAGCTCTTGATACTTGAAGGGCTCTTTGAATGGTAGGTTCACTTGTGCTTCTGTCCCCTTCTTCCACCTCCCTGGGGACATCTACCTTGCCTTGGATTACTGAAGGCTCTTGGTATTAGGGAGTAGGAAGCAAGTGTTCAGGAGTAGAGGATACCTTTCCAAAGCAGACAGGGCTGGGAGGGTGGGTTGATAATATACATGGTTGTTAGTGACAAGGATTTTTTGCTTGACCATAATGTACTCAAGCTCCTGAGCCCTTCTCTTGGGCTCATCTCTGCAGTTCCTTGTAAAATCCCGCTAAGTCAGTTTAGCAATAACCCCCCACCCTCTATATTTGATTGCTCTAGACACCTGATATAATAAGAAAACAAAAAGTTTTAGGGCTACCCTCAACTCTTTATGCAAAAGGGAAAATAAAGGCCTCAGACACGTGTGAAGAACTGGCCCTGCAGATCACTCAATAAGGAAATTCCTTGTTGGCTTTCCATAAGCAAGGACACACAAACTGTAACTTAGAGTCTGCAGGCTATGTCTAACTCCTGTACCTAAAGTCCCTTCAGTTCCACACTAATCCTGAATTACAAGTTTATCTTCACAGGCAGCAGAACAGAGAGAAGACAGGAGCAGACATTCTTCCACCCACCCAGGGACACCTACATAGTTGATCCTTCCTTCACTCCCTTTTCTCTTCTAACATTTACCTGCCTTATGTAACATGTAGATTTTCCTTGGTCTCACAATAATAAAACCATTTTGTCTCACTACCTTCACCCCACGCCCCCCGCCCCTTTCCTGTTTATGTGCCTTTACCTGCTGAAAATTCCAAATCCCTCTTCAGAAAAACAGCCACAGTTTTATCGTGGTTCATATTTTTCCTGGTGTGTTCTGAACTTTGGCTTAATAAACTTTCATTGACTGAGATTTTTGCTTGTCACTTATTTTTGGCCAACACTGATCAGATTCCTTATCCTCCACCATTTCTCAGGTGATGTCTGACTACTCTGGCCCATCTTAGCAAGAATTTTGTGAAGTCCGTTCAGCTGAAATCCCCCAGATCCTGCTCTTTCCTCTTAGTACTTTTCCATCTCCTTGGCTGTTAAGTTCGGCTTGCCAGTGCTGTTTTCAGAGTTGAGTCTGATCTCTCTCCCCTACTGCAAAATCCCATCGCCTTGGTCCCTATACCTAGCACGACGGTCCTGAATGAAGCCTGCCTTACTGTGTTTTAACAGTGACAGTGAATACTTTTCCTGATTATACAACGGTATAATCCCCCCTAGGATGGAGGAAAAGGAGGGAAGTGACGTTCGTGGGTGGGAAGGCTGTGAAGTGAGGCTGCAGGAGGGGCCTCAACTGAGAAGAGAGGATCGGCTGCTGCTTCCAGAAGATGTTTCCTCTGATTCTGCATTCCAACATGTCCCGGGAGCACCGGTTCTATTTTTACAGCTGGGAAGCCAGAGGAAATCTCCCATAGTCCACCACATTTCTTGGCAGTCTAGGGGTGGAAGGGATCCTCAGACTGAGGACTCCTCACCTGAGGGAGAGTGAACAAACAAAAGTCAGCATTTCCCCCACCCCACCTTCTTCTTATCTGTATTTGCATAAAGCCAGTGTCAGCCAACAAGCCCCAAGGCTCTTGGACTTATTAATAAACCTCGGATCATAGACATTCCTTCTGTGATCAGTGTTTGATTTTTTGAGGCATCTCTCTCCACAAGTGGCTTTGGGAGTATCACTACCCCATTGCTCAGTTTTCTCCACTGTGAGGGGGCTTTGCTATGGCGGATAGGCAGATGGGTGAGGGGTCACAGGGCAGGGTCTTTTGGTCCCCCAGCTTCCTTCCTCCCAGGTTCCCTCAGGGCTCTGCAGGTGGAGGACCGGGGCTGGGTGCTTCCTGCCCCACCCTGCCGTAATGCAGCTTGCCACCAGGAGGCGCTGGTCCACAGGGCTGAGAGCCGGAGTGCTTGGATGAGGAGGTCACCACCCGGCCGCCCAGCAGCAGGATGTTGCAGGTGGGAGAAGACGGCTGTGAGAGCCCTGGTGCTCCCTCACCCCTTCTGAGCGAGAGGAGACTGGAGAGGCTGAAGGCTGAAGACGCTGCTGGGAGATACTCTCTGAGCCTAGGTTGTGCTTCCTGTGTAGAAGTCATGGGCCTTCGCAGAGTACCGGCCACAGGCGGTCAGGACTGTGTGGGTTTGTGAAGCCGGCCCTGCGCTTCGGTGGCCACTCCCAAGTGCGGACAGCGCTGGGCTGTGGTTCTAGCTAGCACTTCCTCCCCCTTGACAGCACCCATGCGCACCCTCCTGCGCCAGGGCTGACCACATCTGCCTAGCACAGAACCACAAAGGTCAGGGGCCCGTTTTAGAACTTCATTTTTTAATTTTTATTTTTATTTACTTTTTTCTTTTGAGACAGAGTCTCAAGTTGTTGCCCTGGGTAGAGTGCTATGGCGTCATCATAGCTCACAGCAACCTCCAATTCTTGGGCTCAAGCGATCCTCTTGCCTCAGTTTTTTTTTTTTTTTAGTAGAGACGGGGGCTTGCTCCTGCCTAGGCTGGTCTTGAACCCATGAACTCAAGCAATCCACCTGCCTCAGCCTCCCAGAGTGCTAGGATTACAGGCCTGAGCTACTGCAGTGGCTATTTTTATTTTTTATTGTTTGGGATTCATTGAGGGTACAAAGAATTAGGTTATACTGATTGTATCTGTTAGGTAAAGTCCCTCTTATAATTGTATCCCGCCCCCAAGAGATGTGCCATACACTTAACCCCTATCCTCCTCCTTCCTCCTGTCTCCCTCCTTCCCTTGCCTGCCTCCTTGAATTGATTTGAATTTTTCTCTTACAAGGGTATGTATTAGATCATCTACTGGCCTCATATTAGAATTGAATACATTGGATTCTTGCTTCTTGATTCTTGTGATACTTTACTATGAAGAATGTGTTCCAACTCAATCCAGGTTAATACAAAAGATGTAAAGTCTCCATCTTTTTTAATGGCAGAATAGTATTCCATGGTAATCCATTCCTGAGTTGATGGACATTTAGGTTGTTTCCACATCTTGGTGATTATAAATTGATCTGCAATAAATAGTCTAGTGCAAATGTCCTTATGATAAAATGATTTTTTTTTCTTCTGGATAGATGCCTACTAATGGGATTGCAGGATCAAATAGGTTATTTTTATTTTTTGAGACAGAGTCTCATTCTGTTTTCCAGGCTAGAGTGCAGTGGTGTCATCATAGCTCACTGCAACCCCAAACTCCTGGGCTCAAGGGAACTTTCTGCCTCAGTCTCCTGAGTAGTTGGGACTATAGTTATGAGCCACCATGCCCAGATGAATTTTCTATAGAGACGGGTTCTCCCTCAGGCTGGTCTTGAACGCCTGACATCAAGTCTCCCAAAGTGCTAAGATTACAGGCGTGAGCCACCACACCTATAACCAAGAACTTTTTAATAGATTTGTGAGTCAGAACCTAACTGAGCCGTGCACTGGGCCCCCAAAAAAGCTGGCTGCTGAGCTCTGGCTGTGGCTAAGTGGGTGGCCACACCAGAGACATGTCCCTGCAAAGTCTCTGCAGGAGGCTCACAGAGGGACTCAGGGAATGGGTCCCAGGGAGACTGTTTGGTCATTTGCTGTCCTCCAAGGCAGTCTCGGGCTGGTTGGCACAGTGGCCACTTTTTCTGCAGAAACATTGTGTTTTCTTATTCTTACATCAGATGAATGGAATGAAGAGGCAGGAATGAAGAGGTTGCATGGAACCCTGGCCTAGGAGTCTAGATTAGGGCTTTACTCTTGGCAAAATATTTTATGTAGATAGAGAGGAATATTCTCCTCTGATTTTCCTTTCATTTCCTTAATGTTGTGATTGATATGTACTTAATGTATTGAACCCTTCCCTTTGTATGCTCCAGGCACTTTCCTAAGCACATTACCACATAGTTCACGGAATCTTCACAAGCCTATGAGGGAGGTACAGTTGTTCCTACATGAAGATGTGGAAACCGAGGCTCAGAGAGGCTGGGTGAGTTTCCCAAGGTCATCAAGCCGGCATGACTTTGAGCTCAGGTAATATTCTGCAGTTTGTTATCATCAACCTCAAGTGTTTCTGAAAGGAACATTCATCAAAATGGACTTGACCATGTTCTTTTTTGGACTAGTTGCTTAGAAACGAACAGGAAAATTATTCAACCATTTTTTTTTTTTTACCAACTCTTAAGTTTCTTTGAATTTCTCATCATATAAGACAGTTCCTATGTCTTTGGCTTCCACCCACCTGTACCATAGAAGCCTCACTGTCCACCCCTTTCTCTGCTCTTTTGCCATGAGCTGCTCTTGGGTCTCCTACCCTGGCTCCTCTGCCTTAGCAATGAGCTTTGGAAATGCCCCTCCAATTCAACCTCAGCACCCTCCCTTGGACACACCTTAGGTTTTATTGCTCATTTGGGTGAAGGCATGATAGCTGTTGAAAGGTCATGGAGGTATCTCTTGCTGTGAGCCTTGAAGGACCAGTTGAATTTGGGTAGGCAGAGAGAATTTGGTAAGGTATATATAGTCTAAGGGTCAGGACTCAAGACTATAAGGGGTATTAGGGTGCCCAGGTCATGATGTGGAGTTTGGAATGGGCAGAACTCAAGGAGGGGAGGTAGATAGAGCACTCTGCAAGGTAGGAAGAGGACAGGAGCCTGGACAGTGGGACATACTTAGGGTGCTTAGTTGGAATGAAGGGGACAGGGTGTCAGCCCTTAGGTGGAGATGCATAGTTTTAGGATATGTGCCATAGAACAATGGTGGTAACAGCCCAGGAGGCCAGTACATGTGGATACTCCACCTCTGCCCCCAGTGGCTTCACCAGAACTCTTTGAGGGCAGGGGCTATGATTATTCACCCTCTTTATCTTCAGAGCCTGGTGTTAAGTCTGGCACTCAGGGACTTTCAGATGAATTACGGGGGGGAGAGATAGAAGATTTATCAATAATAGGACCTGGTGATGAGATTGGAGGCCCAAACAAGTCTACCAACCCCTTTCCTGGGCAAGGTCCCAGGAGTTCACCTTCTCTGCATTTACCACTGTCATGGGTTACTGTGCCCAGTAAAGCTCATTCTGGTCTCTTCGGATTCTACTGGGTCAGAAAAAGTAAACCAGAATTCAAAGTCTCAGTATAGATAAATAAGACAAAAGAAATAAGATTCAAGAAGAGGACCTCATTCAAGAGAAAGTTGCTCTGTTTGGCCAGGACCTGTGTCCTATCCATGTGTAGTTCCCCAAGTCAATGCTTCTTGTTCACATGCTCATTAGATGTCAAGTGAATTTTCTGACCAGAAGTTCCCACCCTTGTAAGGTTCTTATTATTGCATATTCTTCAGCAGGATGAAGTCAGAGGAGCAGGGAGAATAGTTCTTCATCAGCAACAGGTCCTTCAGAGTCTTGGGCATGCCACAAATGCCCTTGAACTTTTGGGGTAAAGGCTGATTTTTTTTAGAAGTACATTAAGACAAAACTTAAAAACAATAGATTGACTTATTATAATCTAAAGACTAGTGTAGTTCTTACCACATTTTTTTTTGTTGTTTATTTTAAAATGTGTTTCCTTTATGGCCTTTCTTGTGGCTTACCCTATAGCAGTTTGTGTACTTATTGAGAACTTTATGTGTTTTTGACATGGTTTTTGCTGAACTCGATTTTTCCGAGACCCTCTTTCCTCATATGCTCAGCTTTTCCTTCCTATCTGTAGTCGGCCAGTTTCAGTGGCAGAAGAGGCCACATCTGCTTCCTGTAGGCCCCCTGGCAGAAGCATGCAGTGGTGTCTCCTCCTGATCTGGGCCCAGGGACTGAATCAGGCTGCCCTCACTTCAGGTAAGGCCTGAAATCTGGCAGCACAGGGAGGAGGAGAGAGCAAGGCTGAGCTTGGCATAAAGACCAGAGAGCCTGTGTGTGTATGTGTGTAAGTTCTGAGCACATGCTACATCTATTGGAGGGAAGGGAATATAATTTTCTGAGTCCTGTGTACCCTCATTGTGAGAAAGGCAATCTCTGAGAAGGAGCCCAGGTCCTGTTTTGGGTGGCAGATGAAGGACTTTGTAGACCTTTGGGGTTGGGGGGCTTGGCTGGCAGGCACAAGAAAGGAAGCAGGGGGAGAAGGAGGCACCAGGAAGAGGGAATTATTACCTTACTTTTAGAAACTTACTTCTGCTCCATCTTCTTTTCTTTCTTTTGCCCTTAAAGAACCTTCCAGAAAAAAACAATGTAAGTAGTTCTCCATAGATCAAAAAATATCTTCTTCATGGATTACGGAAATTCTACCATTATAGACTGAAGTTTCCTCAAGTTTATTTCTTCTATATCAAAAATTTTACACAAATATTTCTGGAGGAGGGGGACATAAATGCTTCAAATCATAGTACAAATTAGTTTTTATGTCACTTTATGAATCTTCTGAGGGTGAAAAAATGCCCAGGGGTGCTGAGGAAACATAAACCTTGAAGAGGGTGGTTTTGTCCGGGAGAATCAGTTTCTGGGAGACGCAGTTTCTTGCTCCTTTCCCTGGGACTTCTTGGCTTTTTTGAAGGCATTCCCAGACATCCCAAATGACCCAGAAGCCAAACGGCCAGGTTTTATTTCAAAGGATAATGTACCCAGTACAGAATTAGGCTGCTGGAAGGTACAAAAAGACCCGGAAGAGGTGATGTCAGCTGACAAGGACATCAGTGGGGAAAGTGGGGAAAGAAAATAAGACTATGAGAATAACAAGGGGCTAGTCCTGAATGGACACAGCAGGAGTATCGGGAGAGGGTGAGGGGCTGAGTTGTGTAGTAATAAGCTGGGCACTTAATGAGGTGCTAATTACACCGTGCAGGCCTTGAGTGTGAAAGGAAGGGGGATGGGCAAGAAGGGGTGAGGTCCTGGGCTGGGGTCCCATAAGACTGGAGGGAGTGTAGCACTGATCACTCTTTCTGGGGCAGGGACAGGAGTACAGGTGTGTGGACACAAGGTGGGGCTGGGAGCCTTGAATGACAGGCATGGGGAGGAGTGATTCATGACATGGGGAGAAGGTATAGGAGCAACAGGATTGACTGGAGAAACTATTATTTCAAAACCAGTTCTGGCCTCCGTGCCTCTTAGAATTTCAATGGGAAGGTGGAAGGCCAGCTGCAGACCTCTCTCATGCGTACATGTCCCTCTTCCCTAGGAGCTATAACAGGCACCGTAGTAACAACGGGGAATGTCTCTGTAGAGGAAGGTGGCTCTGTCGTCTTGCAATGCCACCTCTCCTCCACCACGGCGGCAGTGACTCAGGTCAACTGGGAGCAGCAGGACCGATTTCTGGCTGTTCGTCATGCTGAGCTTGGGTGGTACATTGACCCAGCCTTCAAGGACCGAGTGGCCCCAGGCCCCAGCCTGGGCCTCACCTTCCAGCGGCTCACCATCAATGACACTGGGGAGTACTTCTGCACCTATCACACCTACCCTGATGGGATCTACACAGGAAGAATCTTTCTGCAGGTCCTCAGAAGCTCAGGTATTCCTCCTGGAGTGGGGTGGCTGATGAAACACTTCCTCTAGCATAGAAAATTCTGGCCAGAAACACCATGTGGAGCAGGGCTTCTTGGTTCTGGGTGACACTTGGATCACCTGGGAGCTCATAAATAATCCTGATGCCAGGGTCCCCACGCAGACTGATTAGATCAGAATCTCTGGGGGCAGAGCTGGGCTGGGATATGTTCTATAAGTGTCCCAGGTAATTTCAATGGCAGGACTGAGAACCACCGTTCTTGCAGAAGAAGCATGTTTTATCTTACTAGAAAGACCTGTTGCTGAGGTCGTGTGCGAAGAGTTCATGCACATGCAAATTACAATTCACTGCTAAGTTTATAAAAACAAAGCACAGCAAGTGCTAAGTGTAAATGTATAATACTTGACATTGTATCGTACTTCAAAGTTTCTAAAATGCACTCATATTCATTATCCACCTAGCCATTTAAACCAATTCTCCAATAATCCTGGGAAATTATTATTATCATATCTAAGAGGCAGTAGCACAGGCGTTCAGAGCTCAGATTGGCAGATAGCCTGGGTCTAAATCCTGGATCTGCTGTTGGTCTCAGGCAGGGTTACTCAGCTTCCCTGAGCATCCATTTCCCACCTGTAAAAGGAGGATAGCTGGGGCAGCTGGGGTCAGGGGTAGGATTGAATTATTCACCACAACTAAATGTCCTCAAACCTGCCTGGACCGTGGTCAGTGCTTGGTAGATGTTAACTGTTAATAGGATTCCCTTTTGAAAGTTTATTGGAGGCTGGGGCTTGGAGTTGCTCAGGATGGTAGAGCTGATTTTAACCCAGGTATTTTGTGTCCACTAAACTATCCTCAGATCTTATTACTGCCATCAACTGTGTTGGAAATTAAGTTTTATGAGTTTGTAAAATCTGCATAAAATTGAGAAGATACAAAGTTACCTTAAAGTTACTTTTCAAACATTACCTCTTGGCTGGTTCCCACATAGACTAAACGAAACAAGCAGGAGCCTGGGCTTTGGAATCACACTGCCCAGGGTCTATGACCATCCATGATTGCCATGGATCCTGGGTAATCTGGGCAAATTATGTTACTCATTTTCTCATCTATAACGTGATAATCTCATGAGTTGGTACAAATAAGGCCTTTGAACAATGCTAGCCACATAATAAGCTTAATTTAACATAACACATGCTAGTTAACATGCTATGTATTGCTTTAGGTTAGAAGGGGCCTGCAACAATAACAGGGCAGAGGCCTGATCCTAGCAAGAGTAACCAAATGATTGATTATCTTGATGGCTCTGGCTCTTCATGGTCCATCCTCAGCCTGCGGAACTGGGGATAAGGAGTGAGTTCAGGTGGAAGACACCTGTGGGCTACAGGGCCCAGGACCTGGGGCTATGTCTGTGCATGTCCAGGCCAGGATGTTCAGGGACCAAAGCTCCTAACAAGCACACTCTTCCCAAAGGCCTCTTCCCACAGTGGCACGACTATTCCTCAGTGAGAAAATGAGGGAAATGAAGATACAAATTCTTCCCTGTGTCTCATGGACCACGCAGGGAGAGAGAGCAGAAGATGTTGTATGGGGCCTCTGTTTAGCTTCTCCTTAAAGCCTATGCATCCCAGCCTTTTTGCCATTGCAGATTCCAGGGAACACCACTGGTCTCTTGCATTTCTCCTCTTGTTTCTCAAGTGGCCAGTTGCTTACCTGGGATACCAGCTGTCCTTTAATCACTTGCATTAACTTCAACCCTGACTTTTTTGTAACCCTAATTTGGACCTTAGTACACATTCCTATCCCAACACTAACTACAGTGGAACTACTGTAAATTGACCATCCAAGGGTCTATAATAAACTGATCAGCCTATGGAAGTGATCAGCATTAAGGACTGCTGTACTGATAAGTGCGTATGGTGCATGTCTGGTCTATGAAAATGAGGTCACCTTAAGGAGGTGGTCAATGTAGGGAGGTGGTCAACTATGGAGGTTCTACTGTATAATAGTTAAGCTATTTCTAACCTTAATGCTAAAATTGAAATTAAACCTAAAAGTAGCCTGGTTAATAGGCACAGGCATAAGTAACACTTATGCAGAGTCCGAACCCTCCCCACCCTCCATGTAGAGATGTCACCATGCTTCTCTGGGGCTGCTTCTGTTTCAAAGACCTTGAAGTCTTTGTTCCGTGATTGTAACTGTGAATGGATGAATTGGTGATTTTATTTCAATCCAAAAATTCCTAATGAAGTTGATATTCCTAATATCCCAAATCCCCCTCTGGTCCTAATTGTATCTCTAAATTATCCTTAAACCTAATCAAACTCATCATCATAATCTTCCCTACACCTCATCACATTCTTAACCCATCTGTCTTTATTCAGTCCCAACTTATTAGGGAACCCAGGCCACAGCCTGACCCCCAGCCTGGATCTGTGCCCCCCTCTAACCATGTCTCCTTTTCTGGGCCGATGGATAGGCCCCTGCAGCCCCTCTGACCCCTTGCACTATGTTTTCCATGACTGTTTTGCCTCCCACCTGCCCTCGTTCCTCCTAAGCTGACTTCATAGCCATGGCCTACCAGGGGCTGTCCTGGCTTATGGGGACCTCAAGGCAGGAAGGAGCACCTTCTGTAGGCTTTTGATTCTGTAGGCACTGCCCCTGCCTTAAGGGACCGGATTCCTTAAAGCCACCTTTCCAGCATTCTTAGCCTTTAGTTAGAGGGAAGTGGGGCCAGACTTCTGCTGCACCCTTCTTCTTTCCAGAATTCCTGGGACACCTGGGTCATGCCTGAGCTCCTGGGCAGGAGGGAGGGATGGAGTGAAGCAGCCTGAAAGCCTTCCACCCACCACAACACACATCGGGCAGTCAAGTCATTTTTGTCACACTCTCTTTGGATTAGCCATCACTCATTTCTTCAACCTCCTCCTCCTGCCCCTTCCTGCTTACGTTTACATTGTATGACAATAGACTTGGACAGTAAGATGGACTTGTTCATGCTTTCATTCATGCCACAAATATTTATTGAGCACCTGCTCTGCATTGGGTGCTGAGAAAATAGGAAAGGGTAAGGCTTCACAGCCTCGCTGGAAATAAGTGTTATGGGCTTAAGGTGAAAGGTTATTTGCTTTTTTTCTTTGTGTAATTCCATATTAATTTTATTTTAATTTTTAATTAAACATTTTTATTGGTATAATTACGTGCATAAAATTTAGTAAAAGAAAATACTTACTTTCTGGTGTTCTTCCTGGGTGGTGTTATTTGTTTCATTTCATGATTACCGAAAATGATTTTATGGCACAGAGGAAAAGAGTGTTAAAAAAATACACGAGGTATGCCACTGCTGGAGACCTCGGATATCCTGATGGGCCAGGCAGCTGCTCTGCTGTCTGAAGAGCTGGGCCTACAGACTCCTGCAGTCCTGTGGTTGGTAAAGGGCCTGGCCAATTTCCACATCCATGGTGTGAGCTGAGGCTTCCTTTGGGGAAGGCAGCTTTGCGTCTGGCCTCTGCAACTTACTTCTGTTTGTTGTCTTTCTAGTGACTGAACACAGCCCCAGGATCCAGATTCTGTTGGTTGGAGCCTTGGCCATAGTGCTGGTGGTCACCTGCATAGCAGTCATCGGGGTGGTGGCCTTGGCTAGAAAGGTAATGGCTCTGGCTGCACATCTCAGCCACAGCGCCCCCTCCCCTTCCTCCTCGGTCCTTTCAGGTACTCTTTCGGTCAAGAGAGAGACTCACATGTGATCTTCTCCATTGCTCATCTATGCAGGATGAGAAATAAACACTCTAAAAATTTCGAGGTAAAGCCTGCCTGGCAAGATCAGGAGGTGATAAATTCTCTGTTACTTTAGCTTACAAGGACATGTGGCTGAAAGGGTAATGCACGGGGAATTGAGCGATTTAGTTTCTAGTTTGGGCACTGGGTGTACCACTTTAGGGACAATACTAAATCTTTCCTGGCCTCCGTTTCTTCCCTGTATAAAATGGGAATCTGTCTTTGTCCGTTTTCTGCTGTTGTACAGAACACCACAGAGTGGGACAGTTCTAAAGAAGTTTATTTGGCTCATAATTCAGGAGGCTCGGAAGTCTAAGAGTATAATAGTGCATCTGGCCAAGGGTCATCCCATGGAAGAAGGTGTCATGGGATGAGGGAGTGTACGTGTGAGACAGACAGAGAAATGGGGCCAAAATTATTCCTTTTATTAGGAAGCCACTCCAGTGATAACAATTCCCAAAATAACAGCATCAATCCCATCATAAGGGCAGAGCCTTCATGGCCTAGTGGCCTAATCACCTCTTCATTAACGTCCCACCTCTTAATTCTGTACTTAAGTTTCCAACACATGGACTTTTGGGGGACACATTCAAACCATTGTACAATTATAATTCTACCTTCTCTGTATGATAGAGTTATGACGAACAGGCAGCAAGTTTCATGTGAAAGATTTATAAATAATGGAGAAATACATTAATATCCTGTTGAGTTATAAACAGGTAGCTATTGATTGGAATGAATGAAAGAATTTCCACTCTTGGTTTTCTTTGCTCTCTTGGGCCCTTTAAGTCAGTCCAGGTTGCCTTAACTCAAGTCATCATATGAACAATTTGGGGAACACAGCAAGCCTGTGATTTCCCGCACTATTTTCTACCTTTCCCCTGGATCAGCGGTTCTCAACCTGGGGGTTGCGACCCCTTCTTTCCATTTGTAACAATGCAGCAATTAGGAAGCTTGAGAACCACTGCCCTGGACCCTCCTCCTTAGGCCCTGACCCATGCTTTTCCTCCAACTCTGATTCCACCCAATTAACAGCTCAACTCTGCAGCATCAATACAGTCATGGCTTGCTTCCCGATGGGGGATATGTTCTGAGAAGTGCGTCATTAAGCAGCACCCAGCGTGCACTTACACAAACCCAGATGGCATAGCTATCACACACCTAGGCTGTGAGGATATCCTGTTGCTCTTAGGCTGCAAATCTTTATGGCATGTGACTGTACTGCATACTGTAGGCAACTGTAACACAATGGGAAGTGTACGTGCATCTACACATAGAAAAGGTACAGCAAAAATATGATATCAAAAATAAGATAATGGAACACACTGGAAGTTGCTCTGGGTGAGTCCCTGAGTGGATGGTGAGTGACTGTGAAGGGCTAGGACACTGTTATACCCCACTGCAGACTTTATAAGCACTGTGCACTTAGGCTACACTGAATTTATAAAAACATATTCTTCTTTCTTCAGTAATAAATTAATCTTAGCTTACAGAAACGTTCTTACTTTATACAATTTTTAATGATTTTTAAACATGTGGACTCTTCTGTAATACAAACACATTATACAGCTGTATAAAAATATTTTATTTCTTTTTTTCTTATTGTATATGCTCCTATTAAAAAAGTTATTATTATTATTATTTTTTACTTTTTAAACTTTTGGGGCTAAAAGTGAAGACGCAGACACACATACATTAGCCTAGGTCTACATGGGGTCAGGATCATCAATATCACTGAATTCACCTCCACATCTTGTCCCAGAAGCCTTTAGGGGTATGACATGCGTGGAGCTATCACTCCTATGAGTACAATGCCTTCCTCTGAAATACCTCCTAAAGGACCTGCCTGAGGCTGTTTTACAGTTAGCTTTTTTTTTTAAATTATAAGTATAAAGAACATACTACCTATAAAAGAACAATGAAAGTATAATATAATAAATACATACACCCGTAATATAGTCATTTATTAACACTACTAAGTGGGGACTGTGCATAGTTGTATACATTTATAAGGTGGGCAGTATAGATTTGTTTACACCAGCACCACCACAGCACACAGGGGTCATGTGTTGTGCTATGCCAGGATGGCTCGCGTGTCACTAGCCTATAGGAATATTTCAGCTCTTTTATAAGCCCATGGGACCACCATCCTGCATGCGGTCTGTTGTTGATTGAAACAATGTGATGCTGCACTTGGCTGTGTCACTCTCTCTGCACTAGGTACATGGGGCTGTTATTACTGATAAATGTGGATTGACAGCTACCGTATTATTTTTCTCACAATTTCTTCCCATTCTCTCTTGCTGTCTTTTGAATTAAGGTTGTTTTTATTTTTTAAAATATCTGTGTGGTAGTAACACATTCTTGTGGTATTCTTTTAGTGGTTACATTAAACAGACCCCCAATTTATTAAAGTTTAATGTAAATTAGTACTTTTCTTATTTTTTAGATCATCCAAGAACCTTAGAGCACATTAACTCTGTTTATCTTTGCCCCTGACTTACTGCTAACATCCTCTTCAGACATTTTACTTCTCTCCATGTTTTGGATGTCCCAAATAATTATGACGGTTCCATGAGTCATTATTCACTGAAAGTCACTCTTTCTGCTGCTCCTCACTCTTCCCACATGTATCATCTCATAACCGAGATCATTTGCCTTTCACCTGAAGAATGACCCGCACTATTTCCGTTAGTTCAGCTCTGCTGGCAATGACTTATTTTAGTTTTTGTTTGTTTAAAAATGTCTTTATTTTTCCTGAATTAAAAATGGTGTGTTTGTTTTGCTAGGTATCTGATTCTATATTGGCAGTCATTCTCTTTAGTACATGTGAAATATTCCATTGTCTGGCTTCTTTGTTGAGAAATAGACTTTATGTTTGCTCCTTTGAAGATATTTTTTCTTTCTTCTGGTCCTTTTAAAATGTTCTTGTCGTTGGTTTTAAGTAATTCTCCAATGATATCATAAGCTATTGTTATCTTTTTATTAGTTACGTTTGGCGTTTGAAGTGCTTTTTGAATCTGTGGTTTGATGTCTTCTGTGACTTTGGGCTCATTCCTGGCCATTATCTCTTCACATCTTACTTCTCCATTCTTGTTTCTTTTTCTTCTGGAGCTCTAATTGTAGATATTTTAGACAGTTTCACTTTTTCCTCATGTGTGTCTTCCCCTCTTTTTTTTTGCATTTTCTACCCATTTGTCTTACCATATTTTAGAGTGGGTGTCTTCTTTAGACATACCTTCCGGTTACCTTCTGGTGTCTCCTTTCATCTATCTAATCTTTGTTTAAATAGTTTACAGTCTGCCAAAACTTTCAGTCTTATCTTTCAATTCCTGGAAAATACTAATCAATTATTTTGAAGTCTGTGCCTGATAATCCTATTAATTAGATCCTCTATGTTTATTTTTTCCATTTCCATTTTTTTCCCATTATCCTCTATGTTTTTTTATTTTTCCTTGTTTTGGGGTTATCTTCTTGACTGGTACTTTTCATGAGTGATGTACATTCTACATAAAAAGCTGTAAAAATGATTTGAGATTCTGTATAATATCAACCTCCTCCAAAGAAGATTCCCTTTCTTTTCTGGCAGGTGGCTAGTCTGAAAGCATTAGTAATTTGGGGTCATCTTAATGAAATCAGTGATGAGAGGATTTAAAACTGTACTTCAATTTCTATTACTCCCTTACGCCCATGCTGTGGTCTTTTGGGATTCCAATGAACAGCCTATGCTGTTCTCCCCTCCGTAGGAGTTTCTGAATTCCAAATTTTGTCCCCCTAGCCAGAAGCTTATCTGCTTCTCAGCCATAAATTTGAGGTGATTGCTTCCAGGAGAGGATGACCCCAGCGGCTCATCTCACCTTTCTGGGTTTTATTCTTATTGTGGATCTTGCTCCAGGTCCACACAATTCCTCACCAATTTGTCAGATCTCTATTTTCTTCAAACAAATGTGGCCTATATTTTGTTCTGTGTTTCTAGCTGTTTTCAATGGAAGTGTTAGTTCAAAGCAATATAGTCAGCCATAGTCCCACCAGGATCAGACTCTTTTGATGTTGTATTTTGTATCTGCATCCAAAGCACAACAGATTTAGGTGGTCCACCCACTCTGGACCTTGGGCTCTTTGGGTCAAGGTTCCTGCTTGAGTTCTAGCCTCTTGATATCTAATGTTTGACCAGCCACTGGGACTCCATCTGAATGGGTCACTGCCAAGTCCAGAGGGGGGAATGTAGACAGCTTTGTGTTCTTAGGCCTTGGTGCCATCTTGTTGGTTTATTGTGAATTCTTACACTCTTTTCCTCTTTCTCTGTCTCTTTCTCTCAGACAAGGACCCTACTTTGATTTTCTTTTCTTTTTAATTTAACTTCTATTTGACTTTTTACTCTCATTTCCCCTCTGAAGACCATAGAGACCTGACTGACTTCTTCAGACTTCAGAGTTGGAATGAATTGCACAGTCCAGAATTGCTTTGCTCGCTCTTTCTTTCTTTCTTTCTTTCTTTCTTTCTTTCTTTCTTTCTTTCTTTCTTTCTTTCTTTCTTTTTTTTTTTTTGCAGTTTTTGACTGGGGCTGGGTTTGAACCCGCCACCTCCAGCATATGGGGCCAGTGCTCTACTCCTTTGAGCCACAGGCGCTGCCCCAGTCTAGAATTTCTTAATAAGAAAGTGTCATTGGAATGTTCTTTTGCTTGGATTGCACAGTATTTTGCATTGTAAACAGCCTTAATTCTGTATCTCTGCCTCGACCCTGTTGTTATTTATTCTACTTCCGGAGTTACACTTTTTCTCCATGTTTATAAATAGTATCAGTTACTTATAAATATTATTAGACTGGTAGCCTAATATTTTATATCTTAAATTCTTTCAGTTTTCCATATAGGTAAAGCCTACTTTGTTTTCCTTAACCTACCATCAATAACAAGGGCATTTGCATTGTCTCCAACCTAATCTACAAGTGGAGAGTGACCAAGAACCCTCACCCTAATCTTATTTGACTGAGAAGAGATTGGAGTGAGAATGATGAAAGATGTTTGGGTAGCAGAGCCAAAATCACCTTCCCCTCTGTGAGCTACAAATTGCCCAGGTCTTCCTGAGTCAACAATTCTCTTGTCCTCAGAGTTTTGTTCCTAATTATGTCCATTGTGATAGTCAAGACATATCATTGCCTTTCTTAATAGCAAAACCCTGTTGGATCTTGCTAATTTGGTTCAGAAGGAACTAATGAGATTGTCCAAAGGGTGGGTAGGAAAAGCTCTCACAATTGATGATTCCCTGTGAAAATTACATAAGTCCTTATACCAGTAGATGTTGCTTGTAAAAATCTCTATTGTCTTATAGTTTGAACACTCACTTTCTGTTTATAAGACATTGAGATTGCTGACCTACCTGGTTCATAGTGATGCAGCCTCTTATTCTCTATTATTCAACAGACCTGGCTAGACAGGATGCTGGGGACCTAGCAGTGTCCTAGACATGGCAGGGCTAGCATGGAAGCCAGTGATATATAGTATTTTCATTTACGTCTTGGCTATCATAATAGACATAATTAGGAAATAAAAGCTCTAGGGGAAGATGAGGACAGTGATTGACTAGAGGGCAAAGATGAAGAAAATGGCAATTGCTCTCTGAGCTGGGCAGGGGGTGCTGCGGTGGCAGGTGAACAGGTGCCCCTGTTGTCCCCAGTGTTCTGCTGCTCTGATCAGGAGCACTTTAGAATCAGCAGAACAAATTCTCCTCTTCAGCATTCAAGTCTGGTTAAATTTTTTTCATTCCAGGTACCCAGACTAACTTTGGTTACCCAGGGAGTAGAGAAAGAGGAAAATGTGAAAAGAGAGAGTCCAGTGGCCATGAAGTCCTATTGGTCCCCTCCTGCAGGGTTTATTCACTGGCCCTCTCTGTCATTTCCACTGCTTCCCATCCGGTGCGGGTCCTCTCTTCTTTCCTGTACTTTGGCTGTAGTCTCCACTCCTGTCTCTCTCCTTACTCACAGTATTTTATATTTGTATTATTCAAGGTAGCAGCAGGAACACATGGCACTCTCAAACTGGGCTGTTGGAGGACAGTTTAATGAGGAGATGTACACAGGTGCAGGCAGGATGTAAGAAAACCATCAAGAGGAGCATAGCATTGGGTTGAAACCTCCTTGAGTTCCTTAGGGAGCGGGGAGAGGATGGTTAGTGGAATATGGAAGAAGAGAGGTATGTGGAGGGGGCCCTTCAGCAGAGCTGAAATCTTTGATTAAGGGTCACACCAGTCTAACGCCAGCCTGCAGAGAGAACACAGGGGAATACACACCCTCCCTCGCTCTCCTTGCTTCCATCCCGTACTGTTGCTCTGCATTGGCTGAATCCAAACTTAAGGGCAAGAACGGGAGAAGCCATAGACGCAGACCCCCTGGTACAGTCTCCATGGGCACAGACTAGGATAGAGAAGGTTGGGGAGAGGAGCTGAGGGGTAAACAGATGGCATCCATATCAGCATTGTTCATGGACCCGAAAGCTGGGCAAGGAATTTTGACTTTGGGTGGGAGTGGCTGGCCTCTGCCTTCTCTCAGGTGTTCTTGATCTCTTTCAATGGCACGTATAAGCTAGACCCTTCCTGGCTGTCCATCTTTATTTCTCCAAGGAACGCTGCTCCATTAGCCATCTTGATATGCCTGTGGAGCAGGCTTCCTTGGCTCCCCCTTCAGTAACTACATCCACTTGGTTTCTTTCGTGCTATCATCTGCCCTCTACTATTTCAGGATCTCCTCATTCCCATCACTATAAGGGATTCAGTTTTATAAAAGCATTTCCTACTTCAGCCCCAGGCTACAGAGGAGTGATACCACCAAACTTCTCACTGATGTTGGCACTTGCCTCCTTGGCAACCTTCCTTCCTACCTTAGCGAAAGGGGTGTTCTCTGGGTCTTCCCTGGAAGCTTGATCCACCATAATTGGCTATTGGAGTTTTGAAATTAATTAGTACAGGTATTCTTTGTAAAGGGCCAGAGAATAAATCTTGTGGGTCAGATGGTCTCTGTTGCAGTAATTAAACTCTGCCATTGCATGTGAAAGTGATATAGATAATATATAAATGAGCAAGCATGGCTCTGTTCCAATAAACCTTTATTTATAAACACTGAAAGTTTAATTTCATACAGTATTTTGAGCCATGAAATATTACTGCTTTTTTAAGGTTTTTTTCCAACCACTAGAAAATATAAATAGCATTTCTAGCTCATGGGCTATGCAAAACCCAGGGACCTCAGTTGCTAATCCCTGATTTGAGGTTCACTCGAGCATGCTCACTTCTCTGAGCTTTCTGTTTCCTTCATCTACAGTTTGCCAGTGCACTGTCAGCATCTCTGTGACACTAGGTTAGGCTTGTCTCCAGGAGGCCTTGCGAGGTGTCAATCTTAAGTCATGGGATGTGTCCCAATATTGACACATTCTCCCACATCTGGTCTGATATTCTACCCTCTACCCCTCACCCATCACCTTCAGGCATCCTCTCCCTGTTAGGCTGGTCCTTTAATGTATAACTTTTTTCTTCCTTTAGCAGACCCAGCACTTCCTTAGTTGGTATGAGCTGAGATTTTATCCTAATTGTGGGTCTGATGGCCAGTAGCGGAGGCGAAGGCAGGTTCCAAGCAAGGCTTATCTTCCATCAGGAGGAAGTAGGGGGCTGCTGCAGTTCCACACGGCACAAGGAGCAGGTGATTCATGATTCTCAAGTGCGTCTCCCCAGACATCTTTCTTCCAAGCTTCAAAAACCCCTCCTTTCCTATCAAGACACTGATTTTGCCATAGGTGACTTGTCCAGGCCTAGAATCCAACCTTTTTTGAAGTTGTGTCCCTCTTACACTTAGCTTCTGTACCTGGTTTTCACCTGCTGGAGATGAACGTCTCTTAAATGCTGCCAAGGAGGAGCTATAACTTGATCACCTTAAGTTGCCAACAGAGCTGAACCTGTGATCTTCTCTTTTTAGTGCATCAGGAGAATTTAGCAAAAACCAGAGTTGAGTCCTAACAGTTACTATTTACTCCACACATCTCAAATGCCAGCATCATTGCACCAGCTCATAATCCCCTCTCCCTGTGTCTCATTCCATTTCACCACCAGCCAGGGGGTCCACACTGCCCTCCAGCTGCCAAGGGATCCTGTTTCCCAGTCCTGTCCTTAGAGCTGCCTCCTAAGACCATTCCCAGAAGCAACTGTATTAGATCAGGTCCCCAACACACAAATTCTGGTAAGAGTGATTTATTGGATTGGGCTCTCAGATAAAGGTCGCAGCATAGGGCTAAGAACGTTCCATGTGGACTCAGTCTCAGCTGGAGACTTGCTTGAAGCCCTATTGTGCACAGAGTCGGTTACCCTTTGGGGTGTGGAGCTGGTGTTTTGAGAGTCTACCTTGGTCAGTCATGGTCTTCTGGCTGCTAACTAGGGAGGGCCCCAGAGCAATTCCCCAGAGAAGTGACTGCTGTGAATTTACAGCTTATGCTCCCAGCACCTGAGAAATAGGAGTGCTGGTCAGGTGGCAGGATCTGAGTTGTGTTAGAGAGTCAAAACCAGTAGAGGTTTCATTGATAGATGAGAGGGAATTTATTAGGGGAATTGGCTTATGTGACTAGGGGCTGGCAAGTCCTGCAAAAGGCTGTCTGCAGACTGGAGACCCTGGGATGCTGGAGTGTGGCTCAGTTCAAGTGCAAAAGCCTCAGAACCAGGAAAGCTTATGTAACTTTCGGTCTGAGGCCAAAGGCCTGAGAATCCAAGGGGCTGTTCAGTGGTGTACGTCCTGGAGTCCCAAGGCCAGAGAGCCTGGGGTACTGATGTCCAAGGGCAGAAGGAGAAGAGTGTGTCCCCGGCCCCAGAAGAAAGGAAGGCCAATTCACCTTTCCTCTGTTTTTGCTCCCTCTGAGCTGCCAGCCTGGGTGGTACTTAGTCACACTGAGGGTAGATCTTCCCTGTCTGTCCACTCACTCACATGCCTGTCTCCCCTGGAAACACCAGTGCAGACACACCTAAAATGGATGCTCTACCAGATCTCTGGGTAGCTCTCAGTATCCCTTAATCCAGTTAGGTTGACTCCTAAAATTAATGATCACAGGCACCAATAGAATTCCCTACAGGCCCTGAGAGCCAGAGGATTGCATTAGTTGGGAGTATGGTCTTTGGAATCACACAGACCTAGATTTGAGTCCTGGCTTTACCATTTCAGTATCTGTGTCACTTAACTTTGCTGAGCTTCAGTTTCTTCATCTAAAAAATGGGGATAATTATGGGGCTGCCTTCATAAGGTTGTGGGAAAACTTAAGTCAAATAGGGGTAATTTTGACTTAATTCATGTAAGGCACTCGGCATTTTTTCTGGTGTGTACTGATAACTTGTTTAGTAAGTTCTTATAATTATTATAGATTTTATTCACCATAGTACCTCATAATACCTGGTACTCAATAAATGTTTTTATTGCATACAGTTATTATGAATAACAAATAATTATTATTTGCTAAGCAGCGATTACAAAAAGTGCAACATGTGGGAAAGGAGGTCCATGTGTCCAGCTCCTGGACAAAGACTCTGCCAACCTCACTGTCCACTTTCCTTATGTTCCCTGAAAGGGCAATGTTTGTCCTGCGAGAACCCAAATGCCATCTCCGTGATTCCCTTCCTTCTGAACATCAGTACATTAGTACAATCACCGTGTCCTGAATGCAGGATGGAATGAAAATGGAACAACCGAGGGACCCAAATAAGGAGTATTCGAATTTCCCAGAGGACTTTTGGAGGCCAAAACAGTCTTTAGATTAAAAGGCATAGGTGGCCAATCTCACCAAGAAAGGGAACAAGAACACATAAGCACCAGTGATCACAGACAGTTCCTTGAAAAAGAATTGAATATTCACATTTTAAAAATGGATTGGATTGCATCAAGGGATGCAGCTGTTCTTTTAAGCACAATATGGGCATGAGCTCTGATAACCCTCGTTTTCCTTATACTTAAATTAAGGTTCAGCTACTTCTACCAAAAAAGGAATAAATGAAAGAAAGACCACTGACTCGTGTATGTGCTTCTGATATTATGGTCTCTCTCTGGGTCCAGCTCCTAAGGCCTCTAGTGTGATACACCATCGGTGATTTTTTTCATCATTTTTCTTTTTTAAATTTCAGGTTAATGTGAGGGTGCAAATAACTAGATTACAATATTTGCATTTGTTAGGTAGAGTCCCTCTTGTAGTTGTGTCCTGTACCCAAGAGGTGCCATATACCCCCATATTGTGCCCCTTAAGTGGGAGCAGATCGATCCTCTCCTTTCCTCCCCTCTCCTCCCATCCTCCCTTCTCCCTCTCCCCCCAGCTTGAATTGAATTGAGTTTTTCTCTTATGTGGGTGTGAATTAGATTGTCTCCTGGCTTCATATTAGTATTGAGTGCACTGGATACTTGCTTTTCCATTCTCGGGATACTTTATTAACTATCCCCAATTTTTGATATTTGTTCATGGTACACATCCACGCGGCCCCATCACCCTCCCTTCATTCCATCCCCATGTTTGTGCACTGCTGGGCTTGACACGGTTGATGCTGGTGCTGGGGTTTCCTATCCTGGAAGCAGGGGGAGTGGGCAGAGTGAGATTTTGTGTGTGTTTGTTGCTGTTATTTTCCAAGCCTGTGGCTCTTTGTGCTTCCGTCCTTTGGACTTGTGCTTTAGAGAAGTCTCTGGTAAGGCTGAGAGGGGGGTCAACTTTGCATGGGGGTGCCAGTAAGCTTTTCTTCTGCCATCCTATTAGTGCCTACTGTCCTTTGATTTCCTTATCTTAGCACCATCCTCACCTGTGATATGACGTATGGATGTGACAGCTGACTTCAGATCCTTAATTTTACTCAACTGATTTTACTCTTCTGTCCTATGGTCACATAAGTACAGCTTTAGTAACTTAGCCACAAGTCCCTACTTTGATTTGGAAAATCAGATTCTTTTAGGTTTGGGACTATAGAAGAATTGTGTGTGTGTACAGACGTGTGCACACGTTTCAGTCCTAAGATATATATTGAACATCAGTTACAGGTCTGAGTTTATAGCGAATACCACAGCACAGACTCTTTGTTCAGAGAGCTCATCATTTGGAGCCCTGGGAAGGCAGAGGAGGAAAGGAATAAGTTCCAGACTGCATTGTATGTTGTGCTAGCAAACACCCAAGTATAGCACATGGAGTGAATGTGACTCTCCCTGGGAGGTCAGAGAAGGCTTCTTGGGTGATATGTGGAGCTGAGTCTGGAAGAATGAGTAGACAACTTTCCAGGAAACTATAAGGAATGGCTGATGGGTGCAGCATACCCAAAAGTGGGGAGGGAGACGAGAAAGCACCTGGCATTCGAGAAGCTGCAGGATGAGAGGCAGTGTGGTTGAGGAGAAGGGCACAGCCTGGAGTCAGACGGACCTGAACCAGGACTGGATTTGTTTCTAGGTGAGTGACTTTACCAGTCTGTGCCTGTTAGCTCATTCCAAAGCAGAAACTTTAATAAAGTTGTTGCTGAGATTAGAAGCAGCAGCCACCCTGGTCCCTGCTCACAGCAGACTCTTAGTCAATGGTGGTTCTCTGGCATATAGGCCTCAGAAGTTGGGGTATAGGTATGTTGGGTGGAGAAGCCTGAAGCATGGCCGCAGGTGAAGCCGGAAAGGTGAACAGGACCAAGTCACAAAGGAGGTTTTGGGGAGGAGGCATCACAGTCTCTCATGGAGAATGCAGTGAAATTATGGATTTACTTCTCGGAAGAATGTCTTATTATGCAGAACAATTTTTATACAATTTACCACCAGTGCCTCCCAGGTACTCTTCCTATACTCCTTGAGGGCCTTGTAAGAGTTTGGGGCAGAAGTATGGACAGAACACTTTTCATTTTTGAAAAATTACTCTGCTGGTGGCTGTGTGGAGTTGGACTAGAACTAAGGAGAATCTCAGAGGCAGGAAGGATGACGTCCAGGTGAGGGAGAAGACATGGGTGGAGGGAAGGAAAAGAGGAAGCAGATTTCCGAGCTCTTTGGGAGTAAAACAGGGTGGGGTCTTACTGGTGATTAGAGCTTTTTTTGTTTGTTTGTTTTGTTTGTTTGTTTTTGCAGTTTTTGGCCAGGGCCGGGTTTGAACGCGCCACCTCCGGCATATGGGGCCAGTGCCCTACTCCTTTGAGCCACAGGTGCTGCCCCAGGTGATTAGAGTTTAACATGAGCCTCCAGGTTTCTAATCAGCTGGCGCTGGTTTGGATAGAGATTTGGGAATCTTCAGAAGACAGATGGTGGCTGCAGGTGTATGGACGGTGGTGCAGACGAAGTAAATTGGAGGGAGTGTTGCGTGTGAGAAAGCACCTGGGGAACCCCAAGGTGTGGGGAGCCGATGGGCAGAGACAAGGGCAGGCTGGCTGAAGATGCAGGTGGGGTTCAAAGGAGGGGGAGAGGAGGAGGAGCAGGACCAGGAGAGAGTGATGCCGCTGGAGCCAGGGAAGGAGAACATTTTGAAAACAAGGAGATCAACAGAGTCAAATGCAGTAAAGGGTGAAAGAAAACAGCAAAGCTTCATCACTAGGCTCAGAGTATAGGAAGTAACAGGCATGCGGCACGCTGTGCACGTAGCAAGTGCAGTTTCCGTGCGTGGTTAGTATTGAAATCTGGCTGTGATAAGGTTGAGAAATGAAGGGCTAGGGGACTGGCATTGGTAAGAACACAAGTGTGTGTGCGCGTGTGTGTGTGTGTGTGTGAGAGAGAGAGAGAGAGAGGATCATTAGAACTCTCAGTCTGTGTCATATTGGGGAGCAAATTTTGACCCACATCTTCACATACTCACTTTGTAGTTTGTTTGTTTTTAGAAGAAATCTCTCAGAATCTGTTCTCTGGAAAGTGGCCTCAGGAGGACGCCAGCTGAGCAGGAGCAATGGAGTGCCAGCGTCCCGCCATCCCCTGGAAGCTGTGTCCAGGCAGAAGCTGGCCCTGCTGAGCTCTGCAGGGAGCAGAGGGGAGACGACTGTGTTGAGCCACACGACTACTTTAATGTCCTAAGTTACAGAAGCCTGGGGAGCTTCAGCTTCCTGTCAGAGACTGCTTAGCAACCAGAGGCATCTTCTGGAAGCTTCGTTGGCACCTTTGCTGTTACAGATGGATAAGTACGCACCTGTATTCTCCACCAGTGCCGTGTGCGTGTGTTCGGTTGAGCAAAGAATGTCATTCTCTTCTCCACCTTTATTTCCTCTACCCTTCCCTTCCATCCCATCAAGGCAGACCTGGGGTGAGTAGTGTGTCTTGATCATGAATGCAAAGTTAAAAAAAAAAAAAACCCAAATGTGACCTGGTTTTGAATCTGGCAGTTTGAGCAGAAGCTGTGGCTCTGAGAATGCATTCCTCCTAATGGCACTGGGCAGGGTTTGGGCTATCGTGGTTTGTGGTGGGTGATGAGGACGGGATGACTGCAGAGCTACCCTTTTCTCATTTTTACTGTCATTTTCATTAACATGCACTCATTCAAGGCATGTTATGAATAAGGCATGCTATGAATAAGGCATGACATCAGCCTGTATGGGGAGATTTGAGGATGACTAAACCTTGAGGTCTGCTCTTAAGAACTTACAGTTAGATGGGGAGACAACATTTACATTATAAGGCAATATGCAGATAAGGTGCATGACACAGGCCTATGAGAAGAGATGAGATTCGGGGTGAGGTGGCCAGGCGAGGCTTATCTGTGGTGCAGTGTCCTGGGACCACAAAAAGGACAATGAGCCTAGTCTGGCGGGAGCAGGAGCGTTGTCTAGGGAACTTGTGGGAACTGAGGCTGGTGGAACTGAGCATCCCACCAGTAAGACCTTGGCACCAAGGGAGCCAACAAACTTCAGATTTTATTCTTGGGCAGGCACTTGAAGTCTCCTTTTGTTGGGATATAGTCAAGAGTCCACTGGTGATGGCCTGGCTCCCGGGACCCCAGGCTCTTCCAGCCTTGTGTGCTGGGGAAGCCTACAGGAAATGGCACATGTCCACAGAGGGAGCCCCGTCTTAGCTGTTGAACTTGATGAGCCTTTTCTGGATCAGTCCATCACTGGGCCTCTGAAAAAAGGAATCTGTTTCCCAACAAAAGTAAAATCTGGGTTTTTAATTAGAGATTCTTCCTAAGGGGGAAAAACAGAGGTGCTAATACAGGGTTTAGAAGATATACACTTTCAAACTTGCTTCTTTGAACACTTTTATTCACTCTATTACCTCTTTGTGCTGGGGTTGGGGTAACTGAACTGCTCATTTCTGCTCAACACTCAGGCTGGATCGTCAAGACTTTTATCCTTCCACCAACTCTCTTAAAGGAATGAGCAGGGAAGTTGGATTTGCCAGTGACTTATTTTCTTTCTTGGGCGCAGGACCTGAGAGAGAATGTGAAGCAAGGGTGTGTCCTGCCAATGATTAAAATAAAGTGCAGCCCTGCTGCCTAAGAGTTTGGCCTGGTTGAGCAAGAGGTCAATTCAACTCCTTACTTTCATTTTCCTGACTTTTCTACCAATGGGTATATAGTTAGGCGCAATGAACTCAATTCTGTCCAGAACTCCAACTCCTTTAGAAGAAAGGTAAATGCACATAAAATGATTTTTTTGCTGTGGCAATTCAGAGTGCTTTTCTTGCAAAATTGGTGCCAGTTGGTTGGGAGTGAAACGGAGTTCCCAAACTGGAAATGAACCAAAATGTAATGACCAAAAGGGAGTGGTGTTGGGCTGAGGTTGGACTGAGAGTTGGGTGTTATTTAACATAATTATGGTAATTTGAAAACATTTATAAATACCATTGGGATGGTGATAGAATACAAAAGGGCCTGTAGGTGTTAGAAATGGGTCCGGTTACTAAAATGAGATTCCATCTCACAGAAAACAAGTTTTAAAGTAGAATCCATTGAACTAGGTTCTCCCTGAAAAGCAGATTCTTAGAGACATGCAACTGGCAGCTCGGTAGCCTCTTTCCACATGTTGCTACTGACCACTTGCGATGGGGTTGGTGCAAATCAAAATGCACTGTGCTGTAAGGGTGAAACACACCCCCGAGTCTTGAAACTATGAATAATAAGACTGTACTATCTCATAAATAATTTAAAAATATTGATTGCATGTCAAAATGGTAGTATTTTGTATATATTAGGTTAAATAAAATATATTAAAATTAATTTCATAAAATTTATGTCTTTTTACTTTTTTAATGTGGCTACTGGAAAATCTAAAACTGCATGTGTGACTCTCGCTATGTTCTCACCGGACCACGCAGCTCTGGTCTCCAGACCGGGGAGGGTGTCTGTCTATGTCTGTTGGTCTCCGTCTGTTTCTCTTTCATTCACAATAGTGTTTGAGGAAGCTTTTTCCTCTTGTTATGTCTCTTGAGAAACATGTAGGGAAGGATCACAGGGAATACTGAGGGACGAGACCACCAAGTGCTGATAAGAAGAGAGCCCAACTCTTCTGGAACCCCTCTTAGAGTCTTTGACAGGAGGGGAAGAGAATAAATGAATTGATGAATAAATTCCCTGATTTACTGCCCACATCTGATCCTGATCTAGAACCCAGAGAATTATATTGAACAAATGTGAGGAATTGGGAGTCACGGAGCTTTGAGGTACATGGTCTTCATCAGAGGGGAATCTTACTTCCTGACTTGTGCCTTCTCCCTCCATGAGTCCCAGAAAGGAACCTCCCACACTCAGCCTCATACGGAGTCTGTCAGTGCTGAACTGGACAAGCATGGGGATGTCCGTGCTATTCACCAGTGACAGTGCCCTGTCCCACACCCCACAGAGATGGGCACGGGGCGACGCGACTGTGGCTGCCAGCTCAGGAGTGTAAGTTTTGTTCAGTATTTTGACTGTTCCTAGCCCTGCTTAACTAGTAAGCCCCACTTTCATTCTAAAACATTTGCTAATCGGCCAGTAGAACTTTGTATGTGCCAAGAGCCTGAGCTTTCTGGAAGTCAGAAGTATATACTTTACGTTTGAGGGAAGTTACTTGCACAGGGAAGTGTAGGACAATGAGGTCCAGTAGAACTTTCTGCAGCAACAGGAATGCTCTACAGCAGAGCCATCCAACATGGTAGTCACTAGTCATATGTGGCTACTGAGCATGTGAAATTTGGCTAACGTGACAAAGGAACTGAATTTTAATTAAACTTAAATGTAACTAGCAACACATGAGTGACGGGTAGTACATTGGCCATCCCAATTCTAGTAATTGCCCTGCACACAGAGAACACAGAGAGCTGTGTTATAGGACACTGGATGGCTCTCCAGTTGCTATCTAGCTCGAGAGGGCTACACGGAGGTTCTCTTCCAATCTCCTGTATCCTTCCTCTGATCATGCAAAGCATGCTGTGCATTTATTTATTTTATCCTTTTCCCAAAAAATATCTGAGGTAGCTAATTGGTCCTGTTCACATAAATGGGGCTGGGACTGTCAAAAAGTTTGCAATGTATGGATGTTACGTAGGAGTGGACTTTCATCACAGGACTTACCCTGGACCATAGTCATTCTGACTGCATGGAGGTTGAGAATGCGAATAGATTTCACAGAGATCAAAATAGAAGTAACTGTGGAGTGCTGGGGACTGGGAATTGGGATGCTTGGTCCAAGTGCTGAGCACTGCAATTAGCTTCGTAACTTTGGATAGATCACTCATCCTCTCAGAGCCTCATTACAAATTCTTCATAATTTGTAAAACCTTTCTTAGCCTAGCAGGTGTCCTCAAACTATGGCCTGTGGGCCACATGCAGCCTGCCTAGGACATTTATCCAGCCTGCTGGGTGTTTTTGCCGCCACTGCCTGTCCTGCTTAGCAGCCCCGACTCGTCCTGGGGCCCACAGTCTGGCCCTCCAATGGTCTGAGGGACAGTGAACTGGCCCCCTGTTTAAAAAGTTTGAGGACCCCTGGTTAAGAGGATGAGGGAAGAAGGTGGTCGACTGCTTTGCAACCAGTAAAATCCTGAATCAGTATTATCATCATCTTATGACCGATGAACATGCACACCAGGCAATGCTGATGATGCCACTGCAGTCCCCAGGGGACCGTAAAACTTGTCGGGAGCAACTGAAGTATCTGAACTTATCAATGATCTTAAGAAAATGGGATTTAAGGAAAGCTAAGAGTTGCAGATATAGCCTTGGGGTCCACATGTTTGTTGTAAGCATGTAAAAATTTTGCATTTTAAGTGAGATGATACCCTTTTAAAAAGCCAAAAACATCTTGGACATTGATGACCTTCTTATAGCAGGATGCCAATGTTGTTTTTGGTCTCCACATTTGTGTTTATAATTAAGTTGATTTTAAGGTACAGAAGCTTAATTTATAAGTAATTCATTTGCTCCATGTGGATGGAGCAGTGGAAGAGTTTGCGGTAGGTGAAATACTAGGAAAATGGTGGGAGAACTGTCTTCATGTGGGACACTATGGGGCATGGACACTGAATTCAAAAGGACGTGTGTCAAAACAGTCAGTACCCTTCACATTGCAAACCATAGCTTAGATTTAGCAAAGCATCATCCAATACATTAATGTTATTGTAGACACTATAAATTTTATAGTTTTACTTGTATTTAATTTGTAATTTTATTTTAGTTTAATAATGTGTAAGAGCTATATGCATAACAAATTTACTTGGTGTTACGTTTAAGCATATTTAAGAATGTTTACAACAGGCTCAGTGCCTATAGCTCAGAGGCTAGGACACTAGCCACATACACCAGAGCCAGCAGGTTCAAATCCAGCCCGGGCCTGCCAGCCAAACAACAATGACAACTCCAACCAAAAAATAGCTGGGCTTCTGGAGGGTGCTGTAGTCTCAGCTACTTGTGAGGCTGAGGCAAGAGAATTGCTTAAGCCCAAGAACTTGAGGTTGCTGTGAGCTGTGATGCCATAGCATTCTACTGAGGGCAACATAATGAGAGTCCATCTCAAAAAAAAAAAATAGAATGTTTATAACAAAATAATTTTTCATATTATTAATCCATTACTAAATCTTATAATAAAAAATAACCACAGAGTTCCTCCCACTGGGAAGGTCTGTGAGGAGTATTTTTTTTTCCTTCATATGGGTATATACCTTAAAATATATGCGTGCTCGTGAGGTCAGAAAACCTGACCTCAAGCATTAGTTTATTGTTTTGTTATGGAAAACACATATTTATGAACTTCTGTTTCTATAAATTGGTATGATAATAGCTACCTCACAGTGTTCACAGTGTAACTGTAGAGACAGATGAATAAACGAAGGAGAAACTTGATAAAGTGAAGCGCCATGTGAGTCGTGTATGTGCCATGGATAACTCCTGCAGCTGCACATAAACCACACCACCACATTTCAACAGGTATGGAAGCCTGAAGAGTATGTGGCTGGTACAGAGCGATCAAGACCCTGCTGAAGTTGGGCTGGCATTGTTAAGATGTTGCTTCACAAAAATCACGCGCGCACAAATTATGCATCATGAACACGTTTTCTTCCTCTTTGTTTTCTGCTTCCTAGAATATCAGGACAACTTAGAATTTCAATGATTTCATTGCAAGAAGTCAATATTTAAATTCAGGAGGTTGTCACGAAGTCTCAGGAGTTCACTGACAACAGTCAGGTCTCCTTACGATCCTTCCCATCCCAAGCTCATGCCTGGTAGAAATGTCTGCCTGTACTCAGCTCTTTCAACTCCGAGCCTAGTGTCCTTGTGGGTCCTCCAAACTATATTGCTTATTTATTATTTCTTTTTATAACTTACCCTAGCCTTTATAATTTTTCTGTTTGTTCATAACCACCCATGGCACTGTGAGTCTGAATAGGACAATCTTGCTCTTGACTTTCTATGAGGCTCTATTTAAATTTCTTGATGTTAGATTTTAAGGCTTTCTAGGGATGAAATAAGTTCTTCAATTTTATTCACACACTTCACAGCATTAAGTGAAATATAGATGCTTACTAGAGACTCTGTGAAGTTAATTAAGTTGGTTGACGTCAAAGGACAAACAAATTGTAAGTTTTCTTCATTACGTGAGCAATTTCTGTAAGAACGATGAGCTCTTACGGACAGGTGACATATAACCAAAGGTCTATGGACCAAATTGGAATCTTTGAAGGGCCTCTGAAGTCATCAAGTAGGGACAGACTTTGTGCCATGAACTTTCCTTTTTTGCATACAGATCTGAGAAACCTAAGAGATAACAGAGGTATGGGAACACAAGGACAGGTGGGCACAGTGAGCTTGGTATTCCCATAGGAGGAAGATAGATACTAATTTGCACATGGGGAAGGAAAAAATGCGAATCCATGTGTATAGCAGCAAATAAACAAAGTTATCATTTTTGAGGTTTGGGCAGACGTATGATACACAAGTTTGTCTCACATTTCCCCTAAGTGACATCATCACCAATTACGTCTGTACTTCCTACTTTTTGTATCAAGAAGACTCGTGTATGGAGAACTTTTCTGGCTTTCTAGGTACAGACCTCCATTCGGATGATCTCAGACGAGACTTAGTCTGCAGCGTGTGAAACAATGTGAGGAGCGGCCTACAACAGAAACCACAGTATAAAGAAGACACAATAGGAAACCGAGAGAAGAGTTTTTTTTTTTTAATTATTCCTTCATATTCAAACTTCACAAACAGTGTGAACTTGTACAATACCTCGGAAAGTGAAACTTACAAAAAAAGTGCTGGTAACATTTAAAAAAAAACAACAAAAACCCCAAAAAACAAACATCATTCTTAGCAACATCAATTACTCTTCCACACAAAACAGAAACCTTGTAAAATTTATTTTCGTATTTTTAAGGCGTAATACTTCCGTATAAAGTATATGCAAGAGATAAAACTTCACAGTATTCCAAAATGTCACAATAATAATAATAATAATATAGAATAATGAAGCGCTACAGTTAATTTTTCTTTTTTTGAATGTTTTTTTTTCCTGTTTAAATAACAAATACAAGTCACAGGTAAATATACGTGAGAAAAATACGAGGCTAATATTAAATGGCAGGTAAGGATACTCTCACTGTAAGAAAAAACTGGCAGGATGTGTGTATTTAGTCTATATTTTAAAGCACTTGATAGAAAAAGGCGTATGCAAGGTTTTTCAAAACAATTTTTCTGTTTGTTTGTTTGATAACTGACAACGATTTAAGAGTATAATGAGAAAAAAAAAAGGAACAAACTCCCTCTCAAAACTATTGACCTGCTCATCCCAAACCATGTATGTTGATGGATGGATGTGTGTGTTTGTGTATACGTGGATTTTCCGGCACAGAGTGATTCAAGCAGTGTTCCATGCCCACCTGCAAAGACTGGAGGGTAGAGTCTCTGTAGTCATTCAGCCCAGTTTCCTCTTGGAAAAATTAATCTTTCAATTTAAAGCTCTCTTTTTTCCTTGCCTCTCCCTTTTTCCAAACTCTTCCCCAATTCCCAGGTCTTTGGTCTGAAAAGACAGTCTAGTTAGAAAAAATTGCCCTCCATTCAAAATTCACTGGGAAATGGCAACAAAACAAGGACACCCACATAGACATTGGAAATACCACTTGGACGAATGAATATGGTTGTGCATGCACTTGTGCATGTGTGTTTGTGTGTGTGTGTTTTAGGTCTAAATATACAGTGTGTCTGTGTGTGTGTACACAGTAGCAATTGCAAAAAAGGGACCATATTCCTTTCCATACTAAGAGACAATGTGATAAGAAACATTTCTGTGCAGAGAAAAGGGTTTCTACGAATCTTATCACAACACTGTGGCGGGAAAATCAGGAAATGGGTTCACCTTTCAGCAGTCACCACAGTAAACTTCATTGAAAACACACATGCCAGATGTCTGGTCTGGGCACATGTGTATGTTAACAGCTAGCCATTCAGCCAACAGGTAACAGAAAGACAGCAGATAGCAAAACACGTCAATAAGGTGCTCAAAGAAAAAAGTGGCCCCCATTTCTCAAACGGACGGCCACATTAAGGTGCTTCAAAAAGTTTTTTTTTTTTTTTTCAGTTTTTATTTCAAACATTAAGAGAGTACTGATTTGCACATGGTAGTACTGAGTCAGGCCAAGGGTTTTGAGATTTCTGACATCTTCCACTGAAAAGGGCTTTCACTGTAGTTGTTTTGTTCAGTTTGTGGTGGTGGGTCACTTGAGTCTAAAAATGTTTTCAATAGCCAAAAACTGAAATCAAATGAACATGACTAAAAGAAATAACTGATGAAATGGTAGAGAACATTACTGCATTCCCATTGGATCAAGATGGTTTCGCCCATTTTTCCTCTTCGACTAACACCGTTCCTTTTTTCTTTGTTACAATCCATTCTTTGTGAACATACAGAAATGACCAAAGTCACTGCAAGTGGCTGTTTTTATTTTTTGTGATCTGTTGCAAGAGTCCAACCTTGTTTCCTCTGCTGCTGTTTGTGTAGCATCTGGGTTTGTAATGAGCATCTGGATTTGTAATGAGCATCTGATTTCGTCATGTGCATGTGTGTATATATGCACATATACACACCTATACATGTATAATATATACACTATATATATGTGGATACATATAGGAAGTGTGTATACATTTATACATCATATAGTGTATATTGTTTCAACTGGAGATAAACTGAACTGGGTTCAGACACTAGCACTTTTGTCTTTCCCCTGCCCCCCTGTATATTTTAAACAGTCTGGAGCTTTGATTTATTTTTTAAAGTGCATTTTCAATGCAGAATGACTGTAATCCACTGATTCCTTGGAAAACGTTTTTGATGAGAAAAATCTGACGATTCTCAGCCCCAAGCAAGAGAAACCTGGGTTTGGTCGTGCCAGGGGCTGACGTGGCAGTGCCAGGCTTGTGCCTGAGTGATTACTGGGCATTCTGGACTCCGGGCACCTTAGCAGCAGCAGCACCTTTATGAGAAGGTGGAGAGAGAAAAGGAAGAAGGAAGGAAAGCTTGGGTGAGGAGCAATGAGTCTGTTGTGTGTTTACCTATTAGAGTAGCTAACTTCTTCTGTAATGGGTTTGTGCGGTCCCCGCTCGGCTTCAGTTAAGAGATGCCACTCAGTCCCTTCCCCACTAACTGACACCAACCTCACCGTGGCCCCGCGTGCTCAAACATGACCCATACGTCCCCCTTCACGAAGCTGACTTTGCGTCAGTTTCCTGTGGGTATATGAGTGCCAGCATTGAGTAGGAATAAGGCACCAGAGAAAGCAAAATGTTACAAAAAAATGCAAAACCCCGTTTCAAAGAGCCGCTCCCGTTGCCCCATTAAAATATTGCATGTGATACCATTCGTTTGTGTGTATTTAAAGTGTGTCAAATACAGTCTCTGAAAGGAACTCGAGGCCCTTCAGCACCAGAGATCTTTAGGAATGCACCCTTTGTCTAAACGTGCCCATGCCCCCCACCCCCATGCCCCACCCACACCACAAGCAAAAGCACCAGATTAGGAGAACAAGGCTGCTTGCCATTGCTCGCCTCAATTTTGATAAAATCAAAGAAGTCTATGAAAGAGGACGTTCAGGAGTGCTCTGAAATCACTGGATTTCGGCTGTTGTGTATCTAGTTACTTGATGCTTTACACGTCCAAACAGAGTCTGGAAGGGGTTGAAATGTCGTGTTTAATGTTTAGGGGGAATGTGCTAAACAAAAATTACTTCTCAAGTGATGCCCAAGTCTTCCACTAACAATTCAACCTCCTCCCTCTTTTTTTATTTTTAAAACATTGTAAAAAGGAAGAGGTTTGTCTAACTATAAAAGGGAAAAAATGAAGGCACATGATTTTATTCGGTCCCACAATCCTTAAGAAAAATGGTATCTTGTAGGGTGTGTGTGTGTGTGTGTGCATGTGCGCTCTTGCACGTGAAATGGTGTCTAAGAGGCCATTGGGGCAGGAGCCCGAGGGAAGTTGGGAAGGGGGAACAAGAGAGAATTTTGAGACAGAGAGAAGAAAGGAGAAAGGAGGAGATGGAGGCCTCACTTCAGCTTTCTTTCATTGACAGTCTCAAGATTTGGCTGCTTTAGAGTCCAGAAAGGAGTTCGTTTGTCTTGGTCTACAAAGTGCCCCAGTTAAATATCTCCAGTTAATCATGTTACAGCTTTTGGTGTTTCCCTTTTCCCTTCCCTCCAGCCAAATGATTTTTAAAAAAATATCACAGTTTTTAAAAATTATTTTTTCAATGTTGAAAAAATATGGAAAAGCTATTGAACAGCCGTAGGGCACTCTGCCTCTCCATCTTCACAGTGAGCAGAAGGATGAATATTCTGCAAAATCACAGCTGAGGTGGGCAAGATCCCTTGTGCTCAGTGGTCCCTTGCCCTACCTTCCTGAGGGCAGGGGTGCCCTCACACCACTGCCACCTCTGTCATTTGGATCCCTGGCCTCTGCCCCCACTCCCATCCACAGAACGTGGGCTGCTGAGAAAGGCAGAGCCACTCCACAGAACGATGACAGTGACAGGAGGGTCTTGGAAGCAGAAAGAGGAGGAGGGGGAGGCTCGCTCTCCTCCGGCAGTGTTAGCAGTGCGCTCTCTCGGCAGCCTGGGGTCTCCGGGTGGGGAAACGTGGTTGCCCACGGAGAGGCTGAAGTCCCACTCACATTTTACTTCATGAGACCTCAGCTCTCAGGCTCACCACCTTTCTGCCTTTCTTTGCATCAGAGTCGGTCCCCAGTCTCCGAAGGCCGTGACCCAAGATAGAGAGGCAGAGCCTGGCTGTGACGTACAAAAGAAGGGCTACGGACAGCAGGATTTCAGAAACAAATTTAACTTTGGTTTTCCTACTTTCTCAAACCATAAAAATTAAAGCAGGGCTTCGGTGGCTTCGATCGTCTGACAGCTGTTCTATTTTTCTCATTTGGCAAGGCTAAGGCGGGGGGGAGAGAAAAGGGGCTTCCCATAATTGGTTGAAGACACAGGGTGGTAAAAATGCTTCCACACTTAAACTCACAGTCCAGTGTTTTTGACATTTCATAAATAGCTTTTTTTTTTCTCTAAAAAAAAGAATAAAACAAGAACAATCCCTTTACTTACTCATCTGAAACAAAATAAACAGCAGTGGGTACAAACTTCTTCTTGTAACAATTACAAAAAACAACAATATAATCCCAACTTTTTAACACGCATCTTGAATCAGTTATTTTTTTTTAACCTCAAAACTGCAGCATATCCTTAAGGGCAAACTTTTCGATTAGTTTTTTTCTTTTTTTTTTTTTAAATAATGTCTTCACCAAAAAAACAGTCTTGTACCAATAAAATGCATTCAAAAATAGAAAATATTACACAACAAAAATATGTATCCTTCCTTTCCAAAAAAGATTCTTCACAAAAAAATGTAGAAAAAATTCCAACAATTTTTTTTCCTCTCCTAAACATTAACTTTCAGTCTAGGGCACAATTATTTATTGATTTAAATGTCTGTTTTTGCATAAAACATGGAAGATGCAAAACATTTACTGTATTAGGATTGTAAAGTTACATCCACTCCCACCCCTAATCGAAAACAAAACAAAACCAGAAAAACCCAGCAAGCATTCAACAAATGGGAGATAGCCACTTGGCTAGGAAAAATATCTCTGTTCTTCTGTGACTGTGCATTTATGAGTTAGGTGGCCCTGTATTAGGGAATGCTGAAGAAGGGAGATCAGGCTGGATTCAAGAGCTTCTTTAGCATGTGTGGGTGCCAAGGAGTCATTTCTAGTCCCCACATTGTGGGGCCATCCTTTCTAAATCCTCACGAGAAGAGAAACATGTGAGGTAGCATGTGGACAGTCAGAGGCCCGGTGTGTGTCCCTGGTGTACTGACACAGACACCTTTACAAACCATTTTCTCCAGCACAGCACAAATGTATGTCTATATCTTTTAGTTTTCATTTTTTCTTCAAATGGAGCTCAAGCATAGGGCAAAAGGTAATGTAGAGCTCCAGTGGAATAAAGAAGGTTAGGGCTACTTCCTGCAGACTTTCTTCTATATTCTCGCTGCTGGGGCAATAGTTGGAATAAGGACAACATCTCTGATCTCAAAGGAATGCCCTACTGTCTCCAGCCCCATTGAACCCAGATACCTTTTCTATTTTCAGCATTGCAGCTTACACTAGATACTCCCCCCACTTGATTTACTTCTCTCTCACGTGGGATGTAGTCTGTATGAGTCTCAGGACAGATACGTTTTTTTTCATAGCTTTTCCCCACCCTCATTTTTTATTTGCTTACTGGTTTTTTCTTCATGGTTTTTGTTTTGTTTTGTTTCTGATTTTTTAAACAGCGAAATGTGTCCAATTTTATTTCCAGTGCATTAAACAAATTTTAAATTAAAAGAAGAAATAAAAACTTTTTCCCCATCCTTCTAAAGGAAATGACTGATAAAAGTACAATATAATAAATTCAGGCATTGCCAAAAATAGCATGATGTGCAACCTCAATTACATCAAAGGAAAAAAAAAACAGACCAACAAGAATCATAGAACATAAGCATGAAGGAGCCAAGATTATATATTCCCAACTATGGTATGATTGGCAAGCACTGGTTAAGAAATAGGTAAGGCTACTCTTACATTTCTAACTAGACGTAGTGAACCACTGCTCTTCTGTCTTTTCCCTCAACTCAATCTTTCACTCACTAGTTCCTTATATCTTTAAAATGAACAAATTTGTTTTTATATTTTTGGTCTACAGTAGAATTACATATTAATAATATAATAAAAAGATATTTCATTAACAGATTGGTACTGCATCCGTGTGGGGACAATAGGAAAAAAAGGATTCAAATAGACACAGCAAATGGACTCTATTCTTATAAAAATAACAAGTATCATAGAAATTATAATCGGGGTAACAGATTAAAATGAAAACAGGTGCAGAAAGATGTATTTTGGATAGCACAAACTCCTGACAAGCTAGGCCCGACTGCAGCCTCCACGCCTTTCCCAGGATTTCCACCTTTCCACGGCCTCACTGAAAATTCAGATGGAAATGGAAACAAAATGGAGATCAAGTGGACAGGCGGGTTAGCCAGCCAAAGCTTCCAAGTTATATCATCGACCAGTCAAGACCAGTTGCACAGCAATTGAGAAACCGGCTAGACACAGGGGAGCTGCTAATGGTATCAGTTTTTAATTTTGGAAGAGTCCCCAGCCCCACTGATCAAGAGAGAAACCAAGGAACCAAATCATTTTCTTTTCTGGTAACATAAGATCTATGAGATGAAATAGTCTGACAGAGAGGATGTGGTGGTGAGGTGGGAAAGGAAAGAGAGGGGAGAAACAGGCAAACTTTGGGCACCATCTCTCTTTGCTTTCTGCAACACCTTGGTTTCCTCCTCTTTTTGAGCATCCTTCTGGGTTAGTGACAGGCCCAGTGTCATCTCAGTAGGTAGGGGTCAACTCAGCCGCGACTGGACATCCATGCTTACTGCCCTCTCATCCATGTGTACTGGCCTCTCAAAGGGTGGGTAGCTTTGGGGGATCCCCACCCCTGCCACCCACTGCCCCCTGGTCTTGATGAAGGGTGCAAAGCTATTGTGGTAGGAACTCTGTTTACATTAACTGTCTCTAAGTGAGGGTTAACTCACAATGATGGTTCAGTGTGTGTTGGGGGGGGGAGTGAAGGGAAAGGATTGAGCTTGGTAACCAAAGTTTTCCTCCAGAAAAAAAGAAGAGGAAGAAGAAGAAGAAGAAGAAATGGCATCAGTCAGAAAATACTGCTTTTGGTTTCTTTTAACTTCAAGCTGTCCTTGGTTTTTCTCTCATTCAGTTGCTCCAGTTTAAAGGAGAGTTTAGAATCTAGTGCAAATATCATCAAATCACAGCATTCCAGGAGCAATATCCTATCCCTTCATCCTAAGTGGATACTATCCCTTCAGACCTCCTCAGAAGACTGGGGGCAATGGTCCAGAAAAGCATAAAACTGAATAAATTATTAATCTAGTACTCACTACAACAAGAAAGGCACTATCACAACAGATCAGCCTCCAAGCATTTTCCTTGCCATGGGCATGGGCGTTTCAACCACTCCAACAATCACAACAAAATCCAGACTGTGGCTTTTTCAATGCTTCAATTCACTGGCTAGTCATCTAACTCCCCCACTAGCCATTGCTGCTGGCTCTGGCCGCGCAGAGCCTGGTCTGCATTGTGTATGGGACGCCCTGTGTTTCACCAAGGACCCTCGTTTGACTCTAAATGATTTAGCTCACTCTCTTCCTTGGAAGTTTCTTTCTCTCCATCAGTCTCCAGGTCATGACTCCATTAAAGATAGTTTACAGTGTCAAGTACTATTATTTATTTTTCCCTATTTTTAAACCTCTGATCAAACCCTAAGTTCAGTACCTCCTCTAACAGCAAGGTCTCCTGTAAATACCACTGTGAGCAGAAGGAAAACCAAAGTGTCATCCCTCAACTACCAAAGCACATCCCGAGAGCCTGCTGTATGTAGTACTTTTGTCCGGGAGAAACTGGGCTCAGAAGATTAGTATCTTTGGTGACAGAACTGGAGTAGGTATGCAAGTTTCAAGGAAGAAGCCTCCCAAAGCCTCAAGAGAAATATCCTAGCACAATTACTGTGAATGTATTTTAAAAGGCCAATCACTTCTTCTTAACAGCTTCAGTTTGGGGCTTACCCAAGACATTTCTAAGTACCTGTTAAGTCTTTTGAATTTATAGTTTCTTATTTAAAATAGAGATAATGCTTTAAGCTTAAGGGATTGCTTATGTTAGTTTTGTAAGCTCTTTTCTTTCTTTTTTTTTTTTTAACGTGGAATAGCAGACGTGGACGGATACTAAAGCAGAGAGAAAAAGAGACGGGTATCAATGCTGTCATCTCAGCAAAGAGGACTCAACTGAGAGGCCTGAAATTCAACATTAGCTGTGTATATGGGTTGTGATCTTTCCTACTAAACCAGAATCTTCAAAGCTATCACCTGGGATTCTGGAAGAGCCCTTCAGTATCTCCACTCTTGTGTCACTATTCCCCATATAATAGATTGCTTTTCCTGTGATGCAAGATTCTTTTCTGAACAGTTACTAAAGAGCTGTCAAACTCTAAGATTTAAAAAGGCAATAAAAATAAATTCAACAAAGAAAAGTTAGGGAAGAAAAAAACCTTCAAAACTAACCTTTCAGGCACTAGTAAGATCTTCTGTTTAATAAGGATAGTCTATCACGGAGCTGCCTGGAGGTTCTGATCAGTTTTCTGCCCTCTCCTCCAGTTTCAAAGTTGGACTAGCTTGTTTCAGAATAAAATTTTCCCCTCACTGGCTTTCAGTGTTTATTGCACTCTTCCCTTACTGTCGTCTTAAAGGACTTTACCACACGCCTGGCCTTCCTCTTTGGTTAGCCTGATCTCGGTTTCAGGGATGGAAAAGCATGCTCAGGCTGAAAGGATTTCTCCAACATGGACAAGGCTATGGTTTTTGAAGGAGCACATACCAATGCCCTCTGTCACGCTGAAATGTGCACCAGCCAGGGGCTCTGTGGTGGCGGCCAAGGGGAAGACTCCGTCTCCTCTCAGTTTGCTTCCTCAATATCACAACTTCTACTGAAAGCTTAGTTGGAAACAACATTGGGTAAACTTCTTAAACATCCTCCATTTACTGTACCAACTCAGATTCTTTACAATAAAAAAATAGGTCCTATCAGTAGGGCAGTGTCTGGGCCTGCTCAAGAATTGGTAGAGTCTACAGATTCTCACCAACCTTGGTAAGACCAAGCAGGATGGAAATAAATCTGTTTCTGTGATGCTACTGGTTTTATAACTTGCCTTTTTCTTTCCCATACCTAAGACACACTCTCCCGACACAAGTAAATACATTTCAGTAGTGCAATGCAGTGCAGTCATATTTAGTGCAAAAAAAAAAAAAAAAAAAAAAAGCCCCATTATAGACCCAAAGCTCAACCCTAGACAGCTCTTACAAAGGTTACCAGTGCTACAAAAGTGGGAAATTCAGTCTCCATCTCACGCTTCTGTGAGTCATCTCTATTGTTGCCCCTGTTTGTTTTAGCTCAAAGGAGAGAAACTAGTATGCACCTATGTATTATTCTGTAAAACATTAAGCCAATAGGCAGAAAATAAAGGGAAGTAGTCGAGTTAAAACCAGGGGTATTACTTAAAAGAGGAAAATAGCTATTTAATGCAAAGGTCAGTAGTGGTTTTTATTTAATGGTTTTCATCATGTCAAATGGCTCCAATGCTAAAGTGAATGGGGACAGAAAAAGATAAAGCTTTCCTGTTTCCCAAAACACAGTCCTAAATTTAACAGTGCTGGGCTCTTATTTTTGAATAGTGCAATCAGCTATTCCTCGAGGGCTACAGGCAGCAGCCACCTTACATAACATAAATAGGTACATGAGGGCCACTCACTTTTCTACATTGACCACTTTTCCCTCACTTAGTATCACTCCTATTCACTTTTTTTTTTTCTGACTACACACACAGATATACATACACATACACAGGCCCCTCTCAGAATGATAGATTGAAACTGGTACAAATAGCTCAATGACACACTCACACAAAAAGTATAATTATTAAATATAAAAGTGAATTATTACACCAATATTCAGAGTCTGTGTTGTACCTCTTCTTGTGGGAACATTCAGAATGGGATTTCTTATGGAGTTTACTTCTTTCTTAAGATTAATTTAGAATTAGTTTGGGAGGTGGCAATATTGAGCGATTCTGGAGAAATGATTTGCATTCAATGATCCTCAAGAATCTGTCTCCTCAATTTGGGACTTCACTTTCCAAATGTAAATCTGCTTGTCTGCTCATACCCACACACATATGCTGAAGGTCTCAGGAGAATCAATATGTAGTTTAGAATAGATTATGGAACAAAAGAGTTTGGCACAGTGGGGGTCAGCACATGGAAATTACTTTAAAACATAAAGTTACCATAGATTTTCTCTATCATATCAGCGTCACACCTTTATTTGCCATGATGAGGAGAACTAAGAATCTCACTTTCATCTACTCTGAGAACCATAATTCTTTCCATGATAGTGCAAAAAATAATTTTAATTAGATATATGCAAATTATCCCTAATTTATGTCTCAAGAGGCTCCTCAGAAAAACTGAGGTTCAAATCGGTGGGACTAAGAAAGAAGATTAAATGCTGAAAATACTCTTGAGAATTTTTTCCTGCAAATCTACAGCTGGCTCCAAACTGAGAAGTGTCTCAAGGAGAGAAAGGGGAGAGTAACCAGCCTTGTTTTTCAGATTCCCCTAACTGGGAACATACACAAAGCACTTCAGACTACAACAAAATCTTATCTGAAACTTTAAGTACTATTTTGTTTTCAGTTACCCTTCTGCATACTCCTCATGTGCCAGAGAGAGCAGGTTAGGTACAGCAGCAGTCAAGGGTCTCTACAACGTCTTTCGATTGTTTGATAGCATTGAGAGAAGTCTTTAATCACAGAGGCATAGTTAGTTCACCTATTATCAGAACTATAACATGAGAGACAGGCAAGGATGACAAGAGATGAGTGGTGCTAACTTTCTCTGGTAACCCTGAGAATTGGCTTTGGGAATCCAGAATTGTATCCATTTTAGTCCCATCTCATTGTCCTGTTCCCTCTCTTTGTTTTTCCTCTGTTCACTTAATTGAAGTTGCAATTATATTAAAGATTGAGCCAAGAACGTCAATTACAGCACAAAAGACAGGTTACAAAAAGATGGTCAGGCTGTCTGTAAATTGAGTTGAGTTGAAAACATTATGCCTTCAAATGAAATACTACAATTTCCTCTTTTAATTTTTTTAAGTTTCTAATTTGGTTTTTTCCCCTTCTTTTGTAGGGGAAAGGGTCTGGATGGGTGAAGTACTAGCAATGTGGTGTCAATCTCTCTTTGTTACTATTGCCTCCAGCATGTGTGTGTGGGGGGAGTGCTAGGAAGCCACGGGGAAGAGGAAGTCTCCCTATTTCAGACCTCATGAACACACACAATCTTGAAACGAATAGAAAAGAAATACCTACAATTATAAAAATCCATAGATTGATTCTGGCATTTTAGCAGCACCCCTTCTTTTCTTCTGGGTATTCTTCACTAGATATTAATAAGAAACACCCAAAGAGGCATTTAATCAAAATAATTTATACTCAGCCTTATTTCAAAAAAAGATTTCAGGAGGCAATAAGAATTTGTAGTATAAAATGCATGACCTTCACCTGCAATCAATTTCTATTCTTTGGCCCCAAACCTGTGAATTTAAGCAAATAGGGTTTCTTTCTCAAGAAACAGTTTTTACCTTAACCAGTCTATCCTCAAAGTGCAGAGAGAATTTCTCTCTTCAAAGCTCTCAAGTGCTATTGGAAGAGGAAGATACAATTTTCATTAAGGAAAGACTCTGTAATGGTAGGATGGAAGGCTTCTCTTTCTGAGAGGGAAATAAATATGGTAAGGCCCATAGACAGGATCACATTAAAGAATAAACATCTTTTACTACCTTGAGAAGAAAGACGTAAAGAGAAACAAATAAGTCAACAAACAAACTTTACTAAAATACACATTCCTCCAGCTTCAGATTTCTAAAAAGTAGTAATTATGCTTAAATCAAGGTTTACAGATAGCAAACAACTGTTTTAATGTGTAAAAGTATTATCCCTTTGCTTTACCATGTTTCACTTTCTTTGAAGGAATTGCATCTATGCACACTTGTCCTAAAGTTCAGTGCAGAAAATAAAACTCGTTTGCTACCAGCCTCAATCTCAGAACATTTCCTAAACTATATTTGCAAATTCTGTAACTACGTAAATGAGATGCAGACTTTCTGAAATGCATTGTGTGGGGGGGTGGGGAAATTGGAGGAAGCAAGCTTTTCATGGAGAAAAGAAGAAGAAAAAAAAACCCTTCCTATCCTCCCGAATCTATACTATAGTGTTTCTGACTATTATCTTGCTGCGTTAGTTAGCATTAGGGCTACTGGTGCTCCTGACAGCTGTCAGCGTGGAAAAACAGGAGGCTCATAAGCACTAAGAAATTCACACCTTGGAGTCTCTAGAATATAAAACAAGATTTACACATTAATCTGAGACTCACACAGAGGTTGTGGTGAGAAATCCTGGGTCTCTGGGTTGGGACGCTTCTTGGGGAAGTAGAAGGATCAGTGTCAAAAAGGCATCCTGGATACACTGGACCAAATGGGATCTAGCAGAACAACAGCTTCTCCTGCCCTGTGGGATGCTTTACATCAGAGTATCTTAAGATTTAAAAGTGAGTCTTTAGTTGTTTTAGAAGCCACTGTCTGAGAAGAGTACTTCAGACAAAGAGCAATTTAAGAAAAGATGCCAAAAATCAGAATGGAGAAAGGAAGAGAAAGGTAGGATTGATGGGGAGAACATTTCAAATGAAGATCACAGTCCTAAGTTATGGAAATATTGGCTTTAGGCGACCCAAGTTTCCTTCTGTCTGAGGAACAGGAAGGCTTTTGAAGTTTCCATTTCTCATTGTTCTCTGTGGTGTGAGTTGGTATTACAAATTGGTTAAGATAAAAGCTGGGTCAAGCTTCAAGTCAAATAAAAATACGTTTCTGATATTAAATGCTGATTATTTGTCAACGGGGAAAGCAAGAGCTGAACACATAGAACCAGAACCAGAGAGGACCCTAAATGTCACAGAAATCGTCTCTGTAAAAACTGAGTGGCAACGTGGCATCCCGGCAAGAGCACTGCAAGTCAAGGAAGACTGTCACAAGGTTGTTGTGAAAATGACACCATACTTTAGAAACTATGGATGTTTTCAGCCATTAGTAAACTACTGCTCAAGATTCTAAACCAATCGATAATTATTTTTGCAAAAAGGCCATAAATAGAGAAATTCTTCCTAATTTCGCCTACAATGTGTGTTAAGTGGCTTTACTTGGTTGCGAAGAGCTCACAAAGGCTTGAGAAGTTATCAAAATTGTTTTGAGATGTTACTCCTTTCTTTAGATTCCTGTAAGTCTATTATCAGATAAACATGCATTCTGGCTAAGTATTGGCAAGAGTTTTTGTCAAGACTAATGATTTTTTTCTCCCTCAGCAATGATCTACTCAAACCAAGAATTTGAACACTGTGGTATTTAGAAAAACCAGAAAACATTTTTCTCTTTATCTCTGGCCAGATGTGAAGGTGAGAGGAATTAATGACCTCAGCTAGTATAGTTGACATTTAAAACTGTGACTCGGGTACTCCCACTCTCAAAAGAAGATTGATAACTTTTAAAATCTGAAGCCAAAAGGAAGACATACTTCACTCTGCCTACGAGTCTCAAGTTTATGAATTTAGTCACTTCAGTGCTCTATAACTAAAAAAAAAAGCTTAAAGAAGGATGTTTGGAATGGAGTAGAAGAGAAATGAACAGTTAGGGGTCATAATTATTAGGGCTTGGAAGAATAGGTAATTTAAAGTAATCTTAAAGAGTACCAAGAAATAAAGGGAAAGGATTGTGAAAAAGAAAGAAGAAAATAATGAAGTTGATACAATTTGGGTATTATTGTGATCACTGGAGAAGGAATAGCCTCCCTAACAATTGCCAATTCTGTTTGTGTAGCAGAAGTACATTTAGTTGGGCAGCGCCTCTGGCTCAGTGAGTAGGACACCGGCCCCATATACCCAGGGTGGCAGGTTCAAGCCCAGCCCCGGCCAAACCACAACAAAAATATAGGCGGGTGTTGTGGCGGGCACGTGTAGTCCCAGCTACTCGGGAGGCTGAGGCAAGAGAATTGCCTAAGCCCAATAGCTGGAGGTTGCTGTGAGCTGTGACATCACAGCACTCTACCAAGGGCGACAAAGTAAGACTCTGTCTCAAAAAAAAAAAAAAAGAAAGTACATTTAGTTGAAAACTTCGGAAATAAGATTAGTAATTCTGCTATTAGACTCAATATAGCCCCTTCAAAGTAGACTAAGAGTAGGTGGTTTCTTAATGAAGACCAGGTGTCTTTATGACAGAGGAGGGTTCGGGAAGACTTGCTGGAGGGCCCAGCAGCATGGGTTGGGATTAGGAAACAAGTTTTTAGGAAAGATCAGAGGAAGGAGTTTCTAAATGCTCACACTGAGAAGCCTGAATATTGATCCAGTGTGGAAAGGTCTTTTATGTTGAGTTTTATAAAAAGCTGTTTTCGTTTTGTCCTGAATGTAGAGCGGAGGGAAGCAGACTAGTTCCAGGTACCCAGGATGGATGGATGACGAGCTTATCTAACTAGGAGGTTCTTCAGGCATTGGGTTGAAGAGCTGAGGGATGCTGAAGAAGCTCTTTATCCGAAAATACTGTCTGAAAATATTTCTTGTACAGGGAGACAGGACGCCTGATTTCTGAAGGTTCTTTGATGGCCTAGTTAAGGAGAAAGGCAGCGCATTCCCACTTTAACAGGCAAATAGAGATAATGAGGGCCCAGACCCAAGGGACACCATTTTATAAATTCCTCAGACTGAAAAATGTCTCAGATAAATATTTCTGAGTTCTATGTCTCTTAGCCTCTGTCAATGAAAGGTTCTTCAAACTCCGGTTTTAGCTTTAAAAAGCAAAAACAAAACAAAACAAAAATCTCCCAGGAAAATAAACACTGTATTGCCAAGTTGCCTTCAGGGAAATGTTGAAGACTATTTAAAATCATTGTAAGCATATTGAAAACAAAAAGTAGTCAATAAAGAACCAGTACTGAAACATATGCTTGAAAATACAGTTGAGACAACGAGGCATTTCACTGTCTTACGCTTTTCAGAAGAGTGGCCCTTTAAAATGCAGCCTGTTGTTGTTGGTCAGAGCTTCTGGAGGTTAAGCAGGTCCTTGGTCATATTTTTAAAAGCAAGTTTAGACAGTGATAGTTTTAGAGGGGAAAACCACAGATACATTCATATGCACTTCTTTTGTTCTTCAGATATTGAAAGTCAGCTAAACAAGATCACTTTGAATATGAACCTCTTTGTATGAGCCACACCCCCAAAAAATTAAAAAAAATTTTTTTCACTTTCCTACATTTGCTAAGTCTGAGCTTAAAAAAATTCTAAAATTGTCTAAAGACAACACTGAAGCTGATAATATGAAAAGCAAACTAGAGCAGTAATAATTATTATTAAATGCACCAGATTAACTGCAGCAGGTTGGTGATGGGTGATATATGCAAAGAAATAATATTTCAATGAACTCATGATCATAGGCAGATTCAAAAGTTAAAATGAATATAATGTAATATATATTTCAATATAGAGCTATTATATATATAATGTGTCTGTCCTAGGTTTTCAGAAATACTGCAATGTAGTGTACTGTACTTAAAAGTAAGCATACCTAAATAGTAACTCATTCTTTCACAAAGTCACTAGTACTATTAATTAAAAAAAAAAAAAACAACTAATTTTTTTTTCCAGTAGAAAGAAATATCTATGGTTACAGTCACAGACTTCTTTTGGATATAGAAAGACAATATACATTTAAAAATTAATAACAACAAAAAAGTTGCAACTGTAAGTAGCCTTACTTAATAAGGGAGAGGGAAAAGTCACCAAAATAGAAAAGGAGAGAAAATGTCCTCTGAATTCTGTAAAGCAGAAATAATCTACATGACATAAAAAATAACGAACCATCTAGCAAAAGAAGGGCATGGGAGTGAGGAAATTGAATCTGACTTTTTCCAGGCCACCAAGACTTCAGGTCCGTTCATTCGGTGTGTTACACCAGAGTGGCATCCTATTTTAATGTTTGAGATGGGCATGAGCCTAGAGACTACTATAAAATGTTCCCCCCATAGTCTGTTGGTTTGCTAGACATAGTAAACAACCCACTCCTGGAAAGACTTTGGCAAAGGCCACATTGGTTTCAGGAGATACAGTTTGTGAGTGACAGATGATATCCTGCAGCTGCAGGTAGAATTAGGAAGCTTCAGTCTGGGAATAAAATTTACTTGTGGGTTTGCATGTGTGTGTGTGTGTACACTGGGTTGCGTAGAGGAAAGGAGTGGAGGCCGTTAGCCGTGAGAGGGCTCAGGCTGAAGTGTAGGTGGCCTATCAGTCTGGCATCAGGGCCTGCCCCTCCTCCAGGAGACCTGGTGAGGTGCCCCAGACTGCGGCTCCCTCTTGTCCGCTTGCCAGTGAGTACTTCTGTTCTACCTTCTTCTGGAGGAAAACAGCCTGTCCCTGTGGGTTTGCTGTGGATCCAACAAGCTGCCTTTGTTTCTCCCAACTCTGAAATGCTACAAAAAGCAACAGAGTGGGCAGGTGACTGCTTCCTGGGAAGGGAGCCACGAGTCTAGAGCACAATGGTGGGAAGAGGGACCTCTGCCTGTGTGTGCTTTGTCTGAGAAGCACACATATGTCCAGAGAGAAGAAATACACACACAAGCACACACATGCACACGCACACACACCAGGATATCAAATAGAACTGCAGAGTTTTTCAAATGGATTCTAATCCACACCAGCATCGTCAAGTTTCTCATTAAAAGGATACATAGAAATTACTGGTGGGCAATGGGGACAGAAGCAGATATGTCAGGCTTTTGACTCTTAGCTAGAAATTCCAGACTGGTCTTGCTGTCACCGGGTAATATGAATGTGGAACAGTTTTGTGCTGAGAGCACCCCACACTGTGTGTGCACATGCATAATGTACACTCATTTACAGACACTTTGGACAGCAGCTGTGACATACTGGATGGGTTAAGCCCCTTTCATTATTAGAATCTACATATAAATTGCAATGATTTTGCTGGGCAGTAACAACTTTTGCAACAGTAGTAGAAATAGATGTCTCCTATGGGGCTAAAAATTTTTTTTTTTTTCTGCTTTGGGTGTATAAAAATCTCGTGGAGGCACTGTGAACCAAGGAAACCTCTGAATTTGAAAGAGAGGTATTAGGGACTTTTACATGCTCACTGGATATCCCCAAAGCCTGCCCCCCACCATGATTGTGGCTAGATTTGGCCTACAATCTGCAGGGTATGGTCCTTCACTGAAGACTTGAAGGTTGTGAGTTTGCATAAATGAGATGCTCTCTGAAACTGAGAAAAAAAGTTTAGAGATCTACACTGTGAAGGGAAAGAGAGTGTTCTGTTGGGATAATTGTCTCTGCTAAGAAAGTGTTTACAATTTGCATCCCAGGTACCTGTGATTATGTTTTGTAGGATTCACTATTTAGTAAGATGACGCCTATTTTACATTCAGCGCCGACTTACGTCACTGAGATAGGATAGGAAATAGCAGCCACTTCCTGAAAATAGCCAGTTCCAGATAAGTTTGGTGCCTCCCCAAGAAGTAAGTGTTTCCATAGTCCTTAATTGTGAATAGCAATTGTTTTTGTGATAAGAAGCAAGAAATGCCCATGTCTTCAGAGCCTTCCAATTGCCATCTTTTGTTCTTTCCCCCCTGACTTTCTGATTTAAGGCAGGAATTCTATTCTATAAGTAGCCTCTTGTGAAAATACCTTAACTGAGGTCACTTCAGATTTGATTTTAGTATGAAACAGGAAGGGTATAAAGAAACCACTAGAACGACAGGTGTTTCAGTTGGTGGTGTGGAAAGATGACACTTCTTGTTTCAACCCAGGGCAATTTCCCTTCTCATTCAGTGAGGAGGAAACACATATTCCCTAAAAGAACTCATGCTATGCAACCCTCATTTCCTACCTTTTCACCCTAGGAAGAATGGAAAGAAGCTCTATGATTTCACAAGCATTCCCTGGGATCTGCTAATGTATACTGCTGACTGCTACAGATTCAGCGTTGGAGAACAAAAGAAATCTTCCAAGACTTAGAAAAATCTTTGGGGTATTTTGGTCAGGCTGATCATCTTTATATCCAGTGCTCAAAATGATGCTTTGGATTAGTAATTTCCACTGTTTGTGGTTACAGGAACACTGAGTCACCGCAGCCTTTCCTCTTGTGAAGGTTTAACTGGTATCAGAAATAGCAACTCTACATGAAAGCCCTTGGGAATATGAAAATACTCTCTCTCGAGAGCAAGAGCTCTCCTGTGCCCCTTTTCTGCCTCCACAAGCAGCCTGAGCACCAGAGTAGAAATTGCTTTTGCAAGTCCGCCCCATGTAATCTATTTCCTGGGGGTCTAAGAGAACAGCCATTTTCTTCATGAAAACACAGAGAGGAGAAAGAAGTGGCTGCTACTCTGGTTGGGAAGTTATGTCTGGTCTCAGACGCGGGTGGCCAGCTCACCTCAAGCACTCTCCCTGGGAGCACTGCAGCCTAGCGGGGCATAGAGTTGCTTTGCTTTTTCTGTGGAGTTAGGGAGCCTATTCAAATTCTAGTGTACCCTTCCTTTTATTCGTCACCCAGTCACATGGTTCTGTCTTGAGTGTCCTATTTTTCTTTTTTAAATTTCTTTTACTGGGGTGACAAAATTGGGCATTTAAATAAAGTTCTTTTCTGGTGAGTAAAGAGGGTTCTCAGAGCCAGAAATCACTCAAAAGACAGTTTGCCAACCCTACCCATGGAAAAGCCCAGAGAGTTTTCTAAATACCTCTTGCCAAACCTCCTAGTTTTGCCATTGGATGTTTCTTGGTCTAGCATTGTTTGGTGCTGAATATAGTTTGCAATTCCTTTGTTCTCTCCTCCAGAGCTTCCATTACCCTGGACTTCAACTCATTACTAAATTAAAGAATTCCTTTAGAAGATTTCTTTTGCGAGTCAGGTCACCATGGAAAGGACGCCCTCCTGCTCTCCTAGTCCCAAGGGCAGTCAGGCTACGTCTGCTCTCACATTGCACCTTCCTTTTGTTCGTCTACTGTGGCAGTGCTCTCTGAGGCCAACCTGATTTGATTATCTAATACCTTTTCTGCAGAATCATATAACCCCTGCTCACAGCCTCAACTAATCACATAAAATCTTCTAGAACAACAGAGGAAGGCGCTAGAAAGGGGCACAGCTAGTATGAATTCCACCCAGATCTGCCTCTCTCCCCACTCTCCCCTAAAGGCAATAGGTGCTGGGAGCATTGTAGGGGAGTCCCCAAAAGGAAGCGCAATGGGCCTTTACTGTGTTTTGGGGGGAACCTGAGGGTTTTTTTCTAAGGGCATACCTCATTTTTCACTTTTGTATGGAGAAAAAAACACTGAGTTTTGGGCATGAGCAGGGCACATACTGCTGGTATGTTTGTGTGATGGAAATACACACAGGTCAAGGCATCAGGACTGAATAGGAAAAGAACACACGCAGCTGAAAACTTTTCTCTGTTCATTATCAGAATGCACCAGTTCTCACAGGTCATGGATTGGAAAGGGTTTTTTGGTCCTTACAGAATATTGTGATGATAGAAAATAAAATCCCTATGACTTTTAAACAGAGCAAGCCTTTAAAACCCAGTCTTTCCAAGGCCAAGAGCTACTGTAACTCCTCAGATGGCAGGGAATGGACTGTGGCTATCACATATGAGGAAATTTTCTGCTATGCTTAATCATGGCACAAATAGATTCAAAGTGTTAGGAATTTGGGAAGAGAAAAGTTGATAAAGCTGTTCTTAAGAGCTCAAGTTTATAATTCAATTAAAATATACAGCAAATTTTGATACAGAGACTGTCATCTAAGGTATTTTTTTTTTTTGTCCAATTTGGTCTTTAATTTTTTTCCATGTGTAGATCTGTATCTACATGTGCTCAATTTCCTTTCTTTTTAAGGTTATGTTTTACACATTTGGGAGCCTTTTTTGTACAAATGTTGGCATTTAATAGGGAAAATATTGCCTACACTGCTGATAGACTACCAATGTTTTTAGTGCTAGGAAATTTTATTTTTCATAAACCGTGTCTACATGTATGGAAATACATATTCCCCTCTGACTTTTTACCTTTTCCTTATTTAGCAAATTTCATTTTAAAATCATAAATTCTTTTCCCTACTAGTTCTTGTTCCCTATATTCATCCTAAGAGGTCTTACGTCTGGAATATTTGCTTTCATCTTGTCTATCTTCTTCTTGGCTACTAAAAAGGAAACATTTTTAAGCACTGATATCATCATAGCACGAGGTCTAAATATAAGATGATTGTAAGATTCAAAACCAAAAAGTAAAAAAGATCCATACTCATTCTCTGATCTTGAAGCAAAATATTTTTTCTTATTTCTTAATGTGCTTGGGACTGTTCAGTTTAAAAGTGACGACTGGCAATCTAAAAGCATCTCTATCTTTTTGGAACAGGTACACACTGGTTTCTTTTCTAAAATGTGGGTCAGTTTGGACAGCAGCCCTTTGAGAGGCTAGGCAAATAGCAATGGCCCCATGACAACTTCTTTGCTCCCATTCCAATCTAGCTTCTTGATCTTTCCACACACACACACACACAAAAATCTGTCAACTACTTTAGGCTATGAGATGTTTGGGAACAATAACATATAGTAGGGATACGTCCACTTTAATGCAAACCTGGGTAGTCTGTTTTGTCACAGACTACAATAACTATATCACCTCACCAACAATTCTTTTGGGATCACCCAACTTTTTTTTTCTTTTAAGATATAGCTTCCTCTATGAGGAAAGGATAATCAATAGGGTTTCAAGTTACCTGTGGTTTTTCTGTCTACATGTTGTGCATAAAAAAGGTGGATTTTAACCCAATTGCTTAGCTTTTTACATAGCAAATTTGTATTAAGGCAAATGGATCTCCTTCAGATTTTCACTTGTAACATGTTGTGTGATTTCATGTCAACTTCCTACAGATTAAATTTTTTTTTCCTTAATGTCAATTTCTTCTATGTTATGGGTGGAATGACTTGTTTTTCAAAATATCAAAACAATTCCATGACATAGTTAATTAACTAATGCTCCCTCTGTTGGTGGTAAGTGGAAATATTAGAGCCTTACGACATTGATATTAAAAAAAAGCAAAATTGGCAATAGAAAAATGAATGTTTCTTATTTCTTTAGCTGTTTCTTATTAACTTTTACAACAAATAAGTTTTGGACACACAATTCTTGGTAGGACTCCTTTAGAAATCATTATGGGTAATATTCCATAGTCAATTAACCATCCAACTTCTAGCAAAATATCCACTGAATTAAGCACCACTAGTAGGACCAAATCAAACTCACAAACACTTCAGTTGCACTAACTATTAAGTATCACACAGAACTTACCAAAAAGATCCAAGTTAACCAAATGTCTAAAATATATAAGTAAAACCAATTTAGTCATTATAGAGTTGCTTGCCTTGGAAGATTTTCCCTCATTTGCCACGTAGTTTTTGTAAATATATTGCTGACAGAAAAATTACAAGGGAAATTAAATTAAAATGTAATTTTGAAACTAAAATATGGTCTCTTTTCTTCTTTTTAAAATTAGTTTGCTGTTTCTGCTTTGTTTGAAGATTCACTTTTCTAGTGTGTTAAAATATGCCCAGCAATGAAATCACTTTGGGGTTTTTAGTTATGTTTACAAATTCCTATATTTGAGTTGGAATCCCTTCAGGACACTGTCTATAATGGAAAAATCTCTACTATAATACGTTGATCAGGACCGAGGAGAGAAATCTCAACTAGGAAGAGAGAGTAGCATCTGGTATGATGCAATAGATTGGTGGCCTTTCGAATGGTGGATGTTGGCATCTGGAAATTTTGTTAATTTCTCTAAAATCTTTCCAAAACACAAGGGTTAATAAATCATCTAAAGAATGATCATCTTATTTAGCCCTCTTAACCATGGTGGAAATAGAAGGTGATATTTAAAAAGAAAAAAGTAATTTTGGCATCAATGCATCTCGATCTGTAACAGGCTCCTCCTAATGATGCTCTCTGTAGGGTGAGGAGGTCTGGCAGAGTTTTGCGAACTCCTCCTCCTGGCTGACCACAAAAGAAAAGAACCCATTTATCAAGTCCTCTAGACTACTAGTGTTTCATCATAGGAAAAAAAAAAAAGTCAATAGAAATTCGAGAATCATAAGATCGCAGTGAAGTTTTGGAGAAGAAAGCTGTTTCTGAAAGATAAAGTCCCTCCCATGAAAAAGAACAGAATTCTAGATGGATCAATTGAAAAAAATCTTCAGTGGAGCAACTTAAGCTTGCTAAAAGTCAAAGAACTACATATCAAAATACAAAGCAGCAATTCAGATTACAGCAGGGATGGGCTGGCCACAGAGGCCCTCATCAACCCAGGCAATACTTAAAATAATAAAAATTAAGAAAAATTAAAAAAAATATGAAGAAAATATCCTTCCTCTCTTTCAAATATAACTTTAGTTGCCTTTTATTCTTTCTATCTGGAAGCAGTATCGCTAACCTTAACAGTCTTGACTTACCAAAAAATATATATATGTGTGTGAAATAAAATAAAAGAGAAGGGATTGGTGGCAGTGTATGCATAACCAAAATGAAAAAAAAATTACTTTTAACAATTTCACTTTTTTTGTTTTTTTTTTACACAAATACTGTTGTAAATATATTTAAAAAATCAGCATTCTATCTGGTAAACGTCACTTTTGCCCCTCTATAAAATTTTGAATTAAAAAAGCCTCAAGAACTTTGTATTGTTCCCCCCACCCTCCATTTTTCTTTTTCTCTTCCACAAGAATATATCCTGACACTTTTTTTTTTTTTTTGCAAAGATTGTTGGAAATAATCCTTCTCTTGTACCTAGAAACATAGGTGCAAATTTCTGATATCTTTGTTTTATCTGCATTCCTGCCTTTCATGAAAGTCCCTCTTGATTGTGCTGAGGCTGGGGCTCAGCGAAGACACTGAATAAATACGATAGCCACTGTTGCTTGTTGCTTGTCCAAGTCTTCCTGGCTTCTGCTGAAAGGGGGGATATGGGGGAGGTGGGCAGGGGTGCGGACCCCGGCAGAATCTGGGGGAGAAGCCTGCCATTTGCCTTTCTGGCCCACACCACCAACCCTCTGCCCATTCCCGCCCCCCACAGCCCTTTTGTGACATCAGACAACGTGGTAGGTGGAAAACAGCAGGGCCCTCCCTCTGGGTTTTCAACCAGAAGTGATATTCCACAGTTTTAACTGGTTACTGTGAAGTCCAAGCGGCCAGAATTGTGAAAATGTCCACTGAAACACTGCAAGCGGTGTACTTAAAGACAGTAGGCCTTTTAGATTTTGTTATATATTTTTGTAGTGCTCTTCACAAGTGAAAAAAAAAAAAATTTTTTTTTTTTTACTTTTTTTTTTTTAAAAGATTTTTT
>NW_003852517.1:3790787-3793388 GCF_000181295.1 Otolemur garnettii
TTTTTTTGTAAAGAAGGGTTGTATTTAGAGGCCAGTAGCTAGAGATCCAACCAGTGGACCTCTTGAAGCACTACCAGGCCTTAAGGCCACCATCCGAGGGAGGCTGGGAAAACTATTATTCACCCGAGCCTCCGGAAATGTAATGTACCAGCAGGCAAAAAACAGTTCTTCATGTAGTACAAAATGAAATGAAACAAAACAAAAACAGAAAGTAAAAACGAAACCAAAACATTTCTTAAATTCTAGTGCCATAGCTTTTTTTTGTTTGTTTCTTTTTTTGTTGTTTTGTTCGTAAGAAAGAGAGAAAGGTACTACTTATCCGTCAGACACGTGCATCCTCATGTGGTCGTTGAACTGCTCGATTTGGTCAAACTTTGCTGGACAGACGGAGCAGACGTAAGTGGTCCCCTCCGTGCAGGCCACCACGCCTTGGGGGCCAGCGCGGGCACCTGGCGGTGTGCCCGCAGGAGGGGTCCCGTTGCTGGCACTGTGCAGGGCCACGTGTCGCTCCAGGAGGGTCTTGTGAGAGAACTTCTTTTTGCAGATGTAGCACTCGTAGGACTTCTCCCCGCGGTGGAGGCGCATGTGCACGTTGAGGGAGCTCTTCTGGGTGAAGCGCTTGTTGCAGATACTACACTGGTACGCCCTCACTCCTGTGTGTGTCACCATGTGCTTGATTAGGTAATCCTTTAAGGAGAAGGAGCGCCAGCAGATGCTGCATTGGTGGGGCTTCTCGCCTATTGATACGGGGAGAGACAGCAGGCAGGACAGAGCGGGACATAGCAAGGGAGGGAGAATGAGAGACAGAGAAACAAGACAACAAAAAAGAAAAACAAAAAAAAAATTAAAAAAAATAAAATTGGATTGCTTAATGGATCATCCTTGGTTGGAAAAGTTCAGGACTTCCTGGCCTCTCCTGTTCAGAGGAACCTTGCTTTATGGTGATGCTAGGACAGTTTTTGGTTTTCCACTTCCCCATGCCAGAAAATGGCTCTCTTGGAAAACTACCAGATAGTCTCCAACTAAAAGTCTTCAAAGATCATTCTGTGGAGAAAAGGGAGGGCTCCTTTCTAAGGGGATCATTCTCAGTGTCATCACCAGGGGATATAACTCGGGGAATTTAGTGTTTCCCATTAATGTAACATAAGAAAGAAGAGAGAAGAAAGATCGTTGGAGACATGGAGTTCTCCAAAATCTCTTGAGCTCGAAGAATATTGGTCATACAGCTTGGCTCTTTGGGAACATCCCCACTTCCAGTATTCTCTCTACTCAGTTTACCTGTATGTTGATTATAAGTCTGAAAAATATTGGCCAATATAGGAATAAGTTGTTTGGAAGAGCTACACTTTCCATTTTGTCTATTTTAGACAGAAATTTTCCTGAAATGTACCTTAGAAGTCAATTGGCTATTCTGTACTGACTGCACTGAGCTGCAGACCCACCCCAGTGGGTCTGGATGCTGAGCAGGTGGTGGCAACATGGGGATCTCAGGGCCAAGTGATCCTGTTCAAATCTTGGCACCAGCACACCACATGCCACTCTGACAAATCACCTCAGAGGTATCCAGTCGACTTACCTCACTGCGCTGGTGTTGACATATAATACATATGAAATCACTTTGTGGACCACCAAGGCTGGAGTGGGAATACTTGAATGGTATTTTTATTATAAGGTTATACCTCCACCTCTTGCCCCCCATTAAATGGTTCCATATGCTTTTTGAACTTTTTGGTCAATTTAAAAATGTTTTTCTGTTTCTCTGCTCTCAGCCTGTTGGCGAAAACCCTTTTTTTCCTCTTCATTTTACTACTTTGTTTTGTTGTTGGCTTTGAAACCAAATGATGAAGCTTAAGAAAGAATACTCAGTCACTGAATGACTCCAGGAGATACTCCTCTGTCAGTCAGGCCATGGGCCTATGATATCCCCTGTGGATAACCATTTAAAGATTTCTCTTTGTACTGTTCCTCTTCAGCACTGTTCTTGACAGGTGAGGTGAACTACTACATTGAGGTGTCTGGTCCAGTTCTACTACCTCATTACTGAGGAATCCACCTCAGAGAAGAAAGTCCTTCTGTGGATGCTTCTACAACCTGGCCTAAAACCCTAAGCCCCTGATTCTTCCTAGGGAAATATTTCAACATTTGAACTATGCATCCAGGTAGGACATCTATACATTTGAATTAACTTCCATTTAAAATAGGTGGCTCAACTATTTCTATTTCTTCCATGATGAAAGGGGAACGGTTTGATGCATCATAGTATAACAGCAATGAAAACATCTCCATGTACTGAGTGCTTACTGGGTGTGCCAGGTTCTGGGATAAGTGCCTTATGGTCATGATCCATTTTATAAAACTTTCTTTCTCAGAAAGTTTTTTTTTTTTTGGTTGTGTTTTCAAACAGAAAAGGATATGTTTGGAAGCACACTGATGGGACAGTATGATGCATGGGATCACAGGGTTAGAAGAGAATAATTTTACTTTTAGACTGAAATGGGAAGAGTTAGGAAGTCTCATTGGTAACAATCTCAACTTGCTGAAGAGTTCCGTCTGTGCATATGGTTCACCTTGGTAAATTTCTTTCTTTCTTTTTTTTTTTTT
>NW_003852517.1:3793469-3797676 GCF_000181295.1 Otolemur garnettii
CTTGAGGGTTCCTCTTGCCTCAGCCTCACAAGTAGCTGGGACAACAGTCATGCACCACTACACTTGGCTAGTTTTTCTATTTTTAGTAGAGAAGGGGTCTCACTCTTGCTTGGGCTGGTCTGGAGCTCCTGGGCTGGCTGCTCAGAGTGTTAGGATTATAGGCGTGAGCCACTATGCTCAGCCACCTTGGTACATTTTTAAAATGAGAGATTCCCTAAGAGAGACAGTCATGCATGTTATTTTTAGTTGAAACATTTCTGTCAGCTATAAACATGTGTGGAACTCAGCTGGTCTGTGCCATCCTTGTGCTTTCCTAGATACTATGCTTTCAATTATCTTTTAAGATTGTGGTCCCCAACTCTTGGGCTGTGGACCAGTATCAGTCTGTGTACTGTTAGAAACTGGGCTGTACAGCAGGAGGTAAGGTGCAGACGAGTGGGCAAAGTTTCATCTGTATTTACAGCTGCTCCTATCCCTTTCATCAACACCCAAGCCCTGTCCCGTCAGATCCCCGCCACACTGGGAAAAACTGTCTTCCATTAAAACTGGTCCCTGGTGCCAAAAAGGATGGGGACTACTGTTTTAAAACATGTCCACTTGTCACCTTTCATAGGAAGTGTGCTTAAATTTCAGAGAGTATTTTGGCTGGTAGGATGTTGAAACTTTGCGCATGTTAAAATGTTCTTGCTGTTTCAAACTTTCACTTTATAACTGTGTGTTTTTCCTCTGGCAAAGTCATTGGATGAAGTCTTTTTTTTACTTTCATACGCTTCTGATCTGTCTGTAAGTTTATTCTTCACAGTTGTCATCCTCCCCTCCACTGCAAATACTGTATATGTGTGTTATCTGTAAGTGTGTAGTTTGGGATCTGTTATTTACTACCCTGGGCTTTTAAACATTTTCCTCTCTCTGGGGTTGTTTTACCTTCTCTAAGTGAGGAGTCGGACCAAGGCATTTGCCACATGACCCTTGGCCTATCTCGTGGTCCTCAGCCCACAGAGGCCCACACCCCCTGAGGACTCTAGTCCTGGCCCTATCAGTGAATGACCTGAGGGCATCCTGCTTAGTCCCTCAATGCATTAGCAGTTCCACATTTTAAGTAGGACAGAGTATCCTGTTCCCTTCTCTGCCACAGAAAAATGTATACTAGTTAATGAGGAAAAATGTTTGTAAAACACTTGGGAGCTCCTTAGAGGAAGGTTCTTGCTATAATTATTAAGGTGCTATTATGGCAGAGTATAGACATTTCGCAAACTGTCTAATCTGAAAATCTAGATTTTCAGGTGCCCATGACTTTCATTTCTATATGTACATATTTAAAATAAAATCATTCAGCAGGAATGTTAATATTTTTCTTTTTTTTTTCTTTTTTTTATTGAACGGTAACTATGTACATTAATGCACTTCTGGGGATATTTTTCTTTCCCATTATTCTCCTGCATATTACTTATAGCTATTACCAAAGGGTTTCAGACATTATATATGAAATGGATGTGGCCTGTTGGTTGTGGTTCTCCAAGTGAAGAAATGAGATGTGATAAGTGGTGGTAGACAGCTTTCTGGGTTTGTATCTAAGGTCAGGAATGGCAAGTCTGATTTGTTAAAAAGGAACACAAAGCACAAAGTGGATACTTAAATCACAACGTGAAGGGGAAGCTCATATAAGCTCTTCACTTTAAAATGATCCATTTTGGAGCTATACAGATGCAGGAGTCAGATATGAACTCCCATTTCCTTGGCTGAGTGACTTGGGTTGTTATTTAACTTCTCTAAGCCTCAGTTTCCTTATCTATAACTTGAGAAGAATATAGTAAGTACCTGTCTTGTGAAGGTGTTCAGAAAGTTAAGGAGATAAAGCATTTAACACAGAGTATGTGGTCATTTTAAGAGAAATTAAATGTTCTAGTCAGCACAAAGGATCTGAAGTTAAATGAAAACAAATAAGAAATGGCTCACATGCAGTAGGGAAGCCAATCCAGAATTTAAAAAAAAAATATTTCTGATTATATTGCAGTTCTGTAATTCGGAGTTAAGGGTATAGTGTACTCTCAATCACATGTGCTAAAGGAAAGAAGAGGTATCATGAATGAAATATCAGCATACAGCATAGACAGGATTTCCTAGCAAGCAGTGACAGAACTTTGGAGGCACAGAAATCAAACAGCTAAGTAGAGACACTGAGGGGCAGGCGGTGCACTGTGCTGCCTGGGGGAGGGTGAAAGGAGCCGTGAAAGTAGGTCTTTTCCTCCATTTTTCAATGCCTGCTCTTCAACTCTTCCTCATAGCCCCGCTGTAACTCTTAACTCTCCCATGACCAAAGTGAGAAAAAAAGAAGAAAGGAAGAAAGACACAGTTTAGCTTAGTAAATTCAGAGGGTTTTGTCCAAAGCCTATCAAGTTCAAGTAAAAGCCATCCTAATGGGCCAAGACACCCCAGTTTTAATAGTGACCTGTGTACTGGGTGCTCAGCGAGAACCCACTTATTCTACTGATTCTTTCTCTTTCTAAACAGGCTTCTCCTGGGCTGCAGAAAGGCCAGTGAGTGCTATCATTAGAGCATTTTCCAAAAGCACTGTTCCTGCTTGCCTCTCTCATTCTTTGTGCCCCTCCATTACCTGCCCTAACACGAGGCTCTTCTTGGGTAAGTACCGTGAGGGTCAGAAACCCAGAGCAGAGTTCTTGGTGAGACAGCAGGCAGGGAGGGAGGAGGACGAGTAGGACCATCTCCACTGGTGAGGAGAGCAGAAAGGGTGTGGAGAGTGCAGGATCTCTGAACAGGGAAGATCAAGGTTGGACCAGAAAATGGAAAGGATTCAGCATCAACATTGGAAGTGTGCTTAGAATTAGACAGGCCTTTTTCGGGCCATGGAATATGGTCTCCACTCACAGAAGTCTGGTGGATGGGGGGGGCCCCACACCTGCAAACCCCACTGCCTGCAAACCTTTCTGTCCGGTTCTTGGGGTGTGCCTGCTTGGACTGTGTAGCTATCCAGGAGGGACTGCCTACTGGGGACACACTGCATTCACAAAACATCCATGGCTTCAGTGACACCTAAAATATTTTAGTGTTAAGCAAAGTTTTGAAGAATTTCATATATATTATTTTGCTTTGTTTTTGAGATAGAGTCTCACTCTGTCACCCTAATTAGAGTGCCATGGTGTTATCCTAGCTCACAGCAGCTTCAAGCTCTTGGGCTTAAGTAATCCTCTTGCCCTAGTCTCTTGAGCAACTAGGACTACAGGCATGTACCAAGATGACCAATTAGTATTTTTATATTTTTAGTAGAGACAGGGTCTCACTCTTGCTCAGGCTGGTCTCAAACTCCTGATCTCAAGCGATCCACTAGCCTCAGCCTCCCAGAGTGCTAGGACTGTAGGTGTGAACCACCCTACCCAGCCCACATTACTTTTCTTACAGCTTTATGAATGGGATAGATATTAAAATCCCCAGAAGATGATCTCTCCAATTAGAGATCTGTACTAACATCTTGAAGATTGCCCAAGCATGTTACTGGCCCAACCAGATTATTTCCCTTCCCCTGTAAACAATTCCTTGTTCTCTGGATTATGTTGCAGAATGGATGATGCTGTTATAACATATACAACACATACCACGTATATTCTTAAATGGCTTTGATAATGTCACAGCATTTATAGTTAAGTGCTCTCACATAAATTATGTTATTTAATTCTTAGAGCATCATAGAGAGTATTACAGGTCTGAAAAATGGAGGCTCTGGTTGGTTGTAGAGCTTTCCTAAAGTCACTTGGTCAGAAAGTGGTAATACCAATGTGGTAATATCAACCAATATACTTGTTCTTTTGTTCTCACTGGCTTGCTATATATGATAGTCCAAGTTCCAGATAAGGGTTATCACATTATTACCTTGATGTTACTATTATTGCTAACATTGTTACATTATTATTACTCTATCGACATTGAATTCATACCTGAAATAGTTGAGCTCCTCAAATAAATAAACCAAATTATCACATGTACTGAGGATACCAATGTGCAGAAGTCACCAAAGAATGGGTTGTTGATAATATGATTCAGAAAAAAGCAAAACATCTACCTTTTGTTGGTTTAAAAAAAACAACAAAAAATGTAAGTATGAAATATTTGCACACATTTATTTTGTAGATGTGTTCAAAAATATTCTCCAGCAAATTCAGAAAAAAAGAAGGAGAAAATCTAAAAGTCTTGC
>NW_003852517.1:3798305-3834737 GCF_000181295.1 Otolemur garnettii
TAAATGTTTATTATTTATAAGGTTGGGTACATTATATATCATGTTTGGTACACTGAAGTATGAGCTACACACACACAGTGCCAAAAAAAATGTATGTGCATTTTAAGAAAGGACAAAAACTGTATTAAAATTATAATAATGTATGGTGATACAAAAAATAAATATAAGCTACATTGAACACCTCTTTTTTTTTCTTTTTTAGACAGAATCTTACTTTGTCACCCACAGTAGAGTGCCATGATGTCACAGCTCACAGCAACCTCTAACTCCTGGGCTTAGGTGATTCTGTTGCCTCAGCCTCCCAAGTAGCTGGGACTACAGGTGCCTGCCACAATGCCTGACTATTTTTTGTTACAGTTTGGCAGGGCCGGGTTCAAACCTGCCACCCTTGGTATATGGGGCTGGTGCCCAACCCACTGAGCCACAGGTGCTGCCCTTAATGCCGTTTTTTTTCCTTTCTTAAAGTGTGCATACATTTTTTTGGCCCCCTCTGTATGTGTGCACGTGTGAAGTTTGATATATCTGTGTATGTGTGTTTCTGCTCTCATGGCATTTACATTCCAGTGGGAAGGTTTAAGACAACACATACTGATCATTCAAGTTACTATTGCTAAGTGCCACAAGGGGTTTACTTGCTAAGGTACCTATGGGGTTTCAAGACCCCGGTCATCTCTCATATGGAAGAGACTGGCTTCTGCAATATAATTTATCCACTGCAAAATCAAACTTTTACCCGTAACTCTGACTTACTTTTCTAAATATACAGATTCTTCTTAGAGAAATTTTAAAGAATAACATCACGTAACAAAAGCAACCTGTTGCCATCCTCCTCCTGCCCTCTAGGGGAGAGATGTTCAACTTCAGCATGACTCAGGGCTTGTTCCAACCCAGATTGCGGGGGTCAGGTCCATTACCAGAGCTTCTGATTTGGGAGGTCAGAAGGGGGACAGAATTTGCATGCTGCTGGCCCAGGGATCACACTGCTCTGAGTTAACCTTGTGTTTCCCCTGTTGCTTGCCCTCCATATCCATGTTGACACCAAGGCTTATCCTTCCTATATTCCCTGTCTTTCCCTTTCATTGCATTCCTTTATTTGACTTCTGTATTTTCTCTTGATGGAAGGAGGTAGAGATGAGCCCTGCTTTGTGAATGGCTTGTGTTATCTGTGTTTTTTCTCTAATTCTCTTGCTTTCAAACATGTCCTTAATTCTTGGTTTCCTTTCTTATCTTTTATGAAGCTGCAGTAGGTGAATGTGAGAAACCCCTAAAGGTAAGGAAGTCCTACTGTGGTTTGTTTGGCAGTGGATAGAGAGTGGTTAGGTGAAGGATTTTCTTTTATGAAACTTACTATGAAATAAAAAAAAAGTTCTCATTATGAAGGACATTCAAAAGAAACCCAAGGAGTATCACATGGTTTCAGCATTTGAATTCCATAGACGGATAAACATTGAAAGTGTATTATTTAGAGATGAGAGACAAAGCAAATAAAATAATGATGATGAATTTTTTAAAAATTAAGTAATATTTCATCTTTTATGAAAATCTCTTATATGCATCATGCCTTTGTAGCTACTCAAAAGGCAGGGAAATTATTATTTGTATTTTAAAGTAAAAAAAAAAAAAACTAGAGTTATGAAATCAAGTGATTTGTTTAAGGCCACACAACCATTTAAAGGAAACAAAATGGACCAAAGGCATCTAGTTCTAGTATGATATTTTACTTAGGCCTCTACTCTAAATGTCAGTGTTATAATCACTATAAAACAAGCTTTACATTACAACTAGGGCCTCCTTGGGTCTCTGAGGTAGAACTTAGCTCTAAAGTCAGTATGATCGACTATGTGTTTGTCTCAACCACTTTATCTTATGAATGTATGGATCATTAACATAGACCTATATGGAATTTTAATTGGAATCAGACCACAGAGTAGAGTCTCTGGCTGTTGAATGCAAGTACCATCTGCATTAAACCTTGGTATTACTGAAATGCAAAGCCACTTCCCGCCCCAGTCTACTGGTTTGTAGAGTAGCCATGATAGAAAGAGCCAACGTATCTTTCCTTTTAGTTGTGTGAAGATATTCTTTCTTTGTAGGACTCTTTTTGGTTAGACTATAGGTACCTATTACATTAAGTCCACTCCTATTCGTCCAAGTATCCCAAGTACTTTTTAGAATATTTTAATGTCAATATTTTGACTTTTTGCTCTGGATTTAGATCACCTCCACTGAGATTCTGTTACGTTGTAAAACCCTACATTTGGAAATGTGAGCCATGGTGAATTCAGGTCTGGAATTACTTCCACATGTTCAAGCTGTCTTGTGTTTTGAAAATCTAGACTAATAGTTCTTAAATTTTGTTAGATTAGGGACTCGTTCACTTAGACAAAAGTCATGAAAGACAGATAGCGTTACCAAATTGACACTGCACAGTAATTTTGGAGTGAAAGGGAAGAGCACTGTTTTTTTAAAATAAGGTGCTCAATTTATGTATGTGCCTTATACACATCAAATAAAAACCTTTATAATTTACCAAGGATCTTCATAATGCATTTATTAGAGATCTGAAGATCCATTTGAATATAACTCAGATGTATAAAATGACTTCACCTATAGCTTTTACATCTATCATCTAGATGCACAAATCCACTGCTGATTTTCTTATGGGCAAACCTAGTTATTTGGGTTAACCAAAGAATCCTTTGCTGAATCCACTGAAGAAATGTATTTCCACATCAAAAAGATAATCTTGGTGGTACACTGAAAATTTTATGTTACAAATTTAAAGCCTTATTTCCATATGTGAATAGAATGTGTGAATTTCACATCTCCATATAAACACGGTGATTCACTCCTGAATTTAGGAAGAAAATTGGGTAGTGGTAAATCACTACATTTACTTGAGGTCAATGTGAACCCACTAAAAAACTCAAGATCAATTAAGGGAAAAGTTTCTCGTGGTACTGGTGCTGCCATTATTAGAAGACACCAATACCGCATGGGACAGATGCATACAAGGAAGAAGATACGTTTGTGTATCCAAGACCAGCAGAGTCAACTTTGACAAAGGAGACAGTTTTCCCCTGAACCTTAATTTGATGGCTTGTAAATCAGCTATTTGGAGGAAGAAAGGCCATAAATTATGCAAGAACACTCTGTAAATCATAAGTTGTTACACAAATAAAAACATTACAATTTAATTGATTCTCTCTCCAATTTTCTTCCTGAATTCAGTAGTAAATCAGTGCTTATTTGGAGGTGTGAAACTTGCAATCTTTAAGAACAACTGATTCCCATAAAGGTGTATACATTAATTTACTTAATGTCCTGACTTAAATTAAATTGCAAAAAAGGCAAATTTCTTCTTAAGAACTGTTCTATTTCAGTGTTCACTTCCATATTCGGTACTTTCTCTCTGACTGATGCTTTCCTTCCCCACTCGTCTCCAACTACTTACCTGTTTCCTGTCTCTTAGATTTCTTCTAGCAGATCTGAACAACAAGGTTTATTTTGAGAAACTAATTCATTCTCATGTATCAGAATTCAAGTATGTGAATTTCTCTGGCAAATTATGTGTCATTTAATAGGGGTATTCTGGAATCAGAGGTTTACCAGAAGAGTGATTCGTGTAAGAATTTCAAATATGACAATCATCATCACTGTGGAAGATATTCTTAGATACAGGAAAATCTATGTGAAATCACAATCATCCAGGCAGTCACTTAGTGAGGAACCACTTCTATGGGAACTTGGTATGTCTGTCCCATTATGGATCTAGGAAAGAGCACTGGCTGAAAGGTCAGGCAATTTTAGCTCTGGAGTTGCAGAATCCAGGTCTAAAGCACCATCTTCCCTATCTTGATGACTGCATCCCCTCAGCAGTATCCCTACAAAATGATCATCCATTCTCCCCTTGAATATCTCTAACTCCAGGAATTCACTCCCTCTGGAGGCAGTCTAGCCCATTAGAGCAGCTCTGATTGTTCTCAGACTTGTTCTTTCATTTAATGGGAAGAATCTCCTGATAGCATTCAGCTATTGTTCTAGTTCTACCCTATGGAGCCAAACAAAACAAACTGAATCTCTCCTCCTCCCAAACATCTTAACAATGCTAATGATAGGTGCCATTCATAGGGTACTTATTATGTGCTAAGATCTACTTTACAAAGTTCACATGTATTAGTTAATTTAATTCTTAAAACAGCACTACAAGGAGAGTGTATTACCATCATTCTCATTTTATAGACAAGGAAACTACATATAGAACACTTAAGTGATTTTTCCAAGGTGACAAGGTTTGGTAGTGGTTAGGCCTGAATTCAAACCAGGCAATATGGCTCTAGGACTAAAGCTCTTCAGGGCTACATTAAGGTGCCTCTGAAACTCAGATGCTTGGACATGGATTATGTGATGCCTGGAATCTTCCTTCCTACAGGCTGGACTTCTCTAGGACATCCTTTCTCCACACAGGGTTCCTGTGGTTTTTTTCTTTCAGTGGCAGGGCACTGCTTTCCCATGATGGGGACTCAGCTGGGGCTTCTAGATGAGGCAGTGGGATCTCTTTTAAATCTGAAAAATGACTCCAAACCTTCCCTTCTGCCTACCTACCTTCCCTTCTCACAGCCCCTCAGCTCCCTGCCGCCAGGCCTCCAGGGGGCCTGCACTCACCTGTGTGTACGAACATGTGCTTGACGTAGTTCTGTTTGGCGGTGAAAGTCTTGTTGCAGAGAGTGCACTCATAAGGCTTTTTTTCGCCTTGCCCACTGGCTGTGCTGTGGCCTGCGGATGAGGCCAGGGGCTGTGGCGCTGGCAGCTGTGCAGTAAAGGTGGACAGGCCGGGTTGGGACACTGTCACAAACTGGGTCTGCTGGCCTGCCAGAGGCTGAGGCAGGCTGAAGAGGAAAGGCTTGGGACCACTGCCCGCGGGCTGGGTAGTGAAGAGGGCCGGCAGGTAGGTGTTGCCAGCTGTGCCAATGACCTGTGTGTTGCTGGTCAAGGTCAGAGGCATCCTCAGGTTGCTGGTGAGGGTTTCTGTCTGGCGTAGGTAGAGCTGGGTACTTGGCAGTGGCTGCCCAATGGACGTGTTGACCGAAGGCTGCTGCAGGACGCTCTTGTCGGAGCTGTTGCTGACAGTGATGACCGTGTTGTCCATCTCCACCTCGTTGCTTCTCTCTGGAGAGGAGGCACCTGTTTCAAGCTGATTCGGCTGCGGGGCACCCTCGGCAGGTGCTTCCGCAGCCTGCTCAGGTTGGGCGGGTTCAGCCTGGCTATCCCGAGCTGCCGTGGCGCCAAACTGCTGCTCCACGGAGTCGGGCTCGGTGCCTATGGAGGAGCTGACGCCCGAGTCGAAGCTCTCACCTTTGGGCTCACTCTCCGTGCCCTCGGCCTGGTCGGTGTCTTCCGTGCACTCCTCGGATTCGTTGCGCTCCAGAATCTGCACCCGTTGCTGCCCGTAGTAGTCGTAGTCATCCTCCACTTCCTGCTTGATGTGGATGTTGCCCACTAGGGTCTGGATGCGCACGGGCCGGGGCTGCTTGCGGCAGTGCGTGGTCTCGGGGGTAGTGGACAGGTAGCGCTCCATCTGCTGCGAGCGCTCGTGGATGCGTGTGATCCAGCTGGGGTCCTCCATGTGGTGGTCGCGGGGCAGGCCCAGCGCGGTCTCGTGGTGGCTGACCACCGCACCGCTGTAAAAGGAGCGCTCGCCGCTGCCGTTCTGCATGGAGCACGCATAGAGCGCAGAGTAGATCCTGTCCACGCTGTGCTGTGGGTGGCTCTGCAGGTAGCCTGACTCCGTGTCGCTGCTCTGCCCTGATGTCCCCGACTCGGGAGTCCCCCGCGGCGTGTCCTGGCCTGAGTCCTGGATCCCCGGGAACACGTCGCCCACATTCTGCGACACGATTCGCGTGCACTCATCGATAACCGTTTTAATCTGCAGGATGCTGGCGGCTGTGAGGATCTGCAGAGCTTCGGACTGCGAGACGCGCAGCACGCCGCTGTACATGAAGTCAATGAGCTTTTGCACGGACTGCACCGACACCACTGACGGGATCTCGATGTCGCTGTAGCCAAGCAGCAGCTTGTCCTGGAAGAAGGGGCTGCCGGCGGCCAGCACGCAGCGGTGTGCGCGCAGCATGCTCCCGTGGATGCGCACCGTCACGTCACAGAAGTGGCCACGGTTGCGCTGCTCGTTGAGGGTTTCGAGCACGGAATTGCTGAAGTTGTGAAGGTTGATGCTGTGAATGCGCTCGGTCATCCCCTTGCAACTGATGTCACCTGCAGCACGTTAAGGCAGACACAAAATAGAGCATGGGTCAGATGCAGCTGGCTACATCTCTAACACCTGGGCCTCACTCAGGTAGGAAATTCTCATGGTTCCTAGAAGCACCTTCCTTGCAGACACAATCAGAGAGAGGGAGGGACTGCTGGATACAGGCCGTGATGATGGCCTTGGGGAATAAGGCCCTGAATTCTGCCCCAATTCCAGCCTTAGTGCCCTAGCTATTTTGGGTACTGAATCCATATTAATTTCCCAGAGCTTCGGCTGAGGTTGTCAATTTAAGTAGAATGGCCCAATAACCAGAGGGTCAATTTGCCTGCTGTTCCCCCAGTTTCAACAAAGAATAAAGGGCAAATGGAAGACTTGTTCTCCTGAAACATCTACCCCCACTTCAGACAGGTCTAACAGAACTGTCATGTAGGAGAATTCTTTCTGGTTTGGACCTCTGGTTCCTTTACGTTTACATTTCTCCCAATTTATTGAATTTCCTTATTTTATTCATAGACAGTGACAATATTCAGTTAACAAATTCCCTTCCTATTAATTTATATGGCATATCACCGAAACTCATCCCAAGTATGCAAAAATTCTTGGAAAATTCACCCCACACTCAGGTCTACCAAAGAGCAGCCACCATGTTTTCCAGATGTTTCCTGTACCTATTCATTTTTCTCATCATCTCTGACAACTTGTTTGAACACTTTCTAGGGTGGTTGTAAATGTGATATCGGTGGTTTTCTGAGGCTTAATGAAGAAGGAATGTTAAAAAGGTCAGAAATGGCCGTTCTGACCTGGAAGACCAGAGCACACAGACAGGAGATCATATCTAGCCTCAAAATGAGTACTTTAGAATGAAAGGGAGCAATTTCAATAATTAGGCCAGGGCAGTGGGAGTAACCAGGAGTGGCATATCTGGTCACCTTCGGTAACAGGGTGCTCTGTGCACTTGCTGGAAGAAGTATTAAACAGCTCCCAGGAGGAAAGCAATAATAGCTATGTGGAGAACATGAAGAGCCCGGCCCACTGCTATCCCTACACCTCAGGCTATCCAGACAAGGGATCATGTTGGTGACATTTGGATTTAGACTGAGAAAGACAATACATGGCCATAGCACCGGGTCTTGGGGCTTTCCTACATAAAAATGTAGGCAGGTAGCTCAAATGTAGCTCACCTGTCAGATGACTCTGGAGAATTCCTCTCCAGGTTATTCTTAATCAAATTCCCTATTCTTGCCTTCACAACTGACCAATCAGCTCAGGAAGGGCCAAGTCAGTGGGCTTTCAAAACCAAGTGGCCCCAGGATTAATTGTTGGCCTGTGACCCAAATCCTTGCTTATGAGAAACAACCCCAAGGGTAATGGCCTGCAGATAAGAAGGCCTGCCTTCTCAGGTTCTTTCTACACTGCAATGGGACAGAGAGCTCGTGCAGGAAAGTCTGGGCTCAACTAGTTTTTCTACTGTGCTTCACTTCATCATCCCTAAACTGTCTGAGCTTAACTTAATAAATGCCTTCAAGCTCTATGCTCAGTGGTGATACAATTTGCACTAATTTATGTTAGAAAGTTCTTTCTTGTGCTGACCTCCACTAGGTCTGATGTACCTAAAGCATTGTAGTAGGCTGTTGTGTCTACCTTTTTTCTTATGTAAAACAAATTATCTTTGCCAGATTTAGTAATCATCATGAAACCCCTCTAACTGTGCTAATGTGCAATATAGCCCCAGAAGAAGGCACCAATAAAGCAGGAAGGGATTGTTCAGGAATTCAGCAGACCAAATTCCAAATTCAGGTTGGTTTCCCAATGCATGTATATCATGATCATAATAACAAAAGCAAACTTTTTTTTTTTTTTTTTTTTGGTGCTTGCTGTTCTAACTACTTTATGTATATGATTTTATCAAATCTTCACAGCAATTGTAGGGAGTGGGTAGTATTATTGTTCTTGTTTTACAGATGAGAAAACAGGCCAGAGAAATTAAGAAACTTTTCTAAGACCAGGTAGGCAATTGGTGGTACAGTTGGACTCTGAACCCAGGCGGTCTGGCTCTAGGGTTCACCCTCTTACCTACTTCACTGCATCTCATGCTTTGGCCCTGAATGAGGTCTGGCCCTTAGGCCTTCCTGTGTCTGCTGTGAAACTATGTGTGTAAAGGTCTTCCCAGTATTCCCTCCAGCTACTCTTAAACCAACCTGTGATTCAGCATGTCTTTCACCTTTCTAGGTTTTGAGTCTTCAAAATAGCCTCAGTGATCTAACTTAACATATTGTTTTAGATGGAACAATGTAAGAAATAAGACCACTTATCTTGGAACTAAGATGTAGAATTTTCTATATATAGTTTTACTATCACTGAGGTCTCTTTTGTTTAAATAAAATTGGTTATGTCTGTGATAAAATAACCCTCTCTGTGTAGGATGGATTTATTAAAACATTTTTTCTGCATCAGTGAAAAACACTCTTTAAACATACATTTGCTCATAGCACCAGTCACAACTATAAAACTAAAGATGTCATGTATGACAGAGTTGTCTTCTTTCAGATAATTTTGGGAAGCAGCATTATCAGTATCATAACAATTAATATCCATGTAGTGCTTTACAGTGTCTAAAACTCTTTCACATGCAAAAATCTCATATATTCCTTATGATAATCCCATATGTTTTCAAGATTTGATATAAGAGAAATGCAAGGCTCTCATAGTGTCTAAATGCCTTGCCCTGAGCTGCACACAGCTAACAAGTGTCAGGGCTGGGATTAGAACCTGTGCCTTCTGATAACTCTTTCCACTGCATAGTACTGGATCGCTGAGGAATGAAACTCAAATTTCTAAAGCTCTATGGTCATCCTAATTCTCAGTGGAAAAAACTAAAGACACTGAAAGCGATGATGGAGTTTGCTTTAAAGGTGAGAAATTGTCACACACAGGCCCACATATGCAATTTCACCAGAAAGTCCAGATTGCTTTTTTGACCAAACTGGACTGCAAATTCAGTCTATCTCAACAATCACTTAGCTGGTTATCTCATAGGTTGAATTATGACTAGTATAGAATGTTGTCACCCACTTCTCAGAGACAGATTTAAACCTGCACACATATACGGCCTAATGTGACAAGCATCGTGGGATTTTTATAGGCACAATTCTTAAGCATCCCCCTGAGTACAGTGGCCCCACACTGCAGTGAGCAGTCATCGTTTTTTTCGCTGATATGAGTAGATGTGAGGGGGGACCCTGCCCCTCCATTCAAGTGTGCCTCATTCCTCCAGCACAATGCTGATGCAATTCCTTTCCCAGGCTTTTTTTTTTTTCATTTTTATTTTTAACACTAATACAGTGGGAAAAAGTTTCTGCCACAGCAAGGCAAAGTCCAGGCTTTTGTGAACACGTCCTTTTCATCCAATGGGCATTAATGTATAGATTCCAATGGAATAAATCTGAAATACTCTACTGTAGAAGATTTGTTCCCCATTGAAAACAAATCTTGATTAGATGGTTATTCAGGGACTGTATAGGAAGGAATGGTGTGAAAATGCTAACTCCATTCTTTCTTAGATTGGCACTGAATAGGCATTTGGGCCATTCAAAAAAAAAAAAAAAAAACACCAAACTCCAGCCTTCTTAACTCTATAAAACCACACAACTTTACATAGATTATGTGTATTTGGGGATGCCCTCCCCCACCTGAAAAAAATCCACAGAGATAGAAACATAGAACTGGTGGCAAAATGAAAAAGTGATTAAAAAAATCTTATATGTTTCAAAATAATAACCTACCTCCTTTTCACCGGAGTAAAAATATGGAGTTACTGTGTGACGGCATTCACCAGACACATGCAAGGGATTGTGCAGCTGAAAGGATCATGTATTCTAAGTGACTGCATCCTGTGAGCGAGCACAACACAGATGGAGCCGGAGCAGGTTGAGAGCTGAAGGGAAAATCTGCCTAGGGTGAAACAGGGGACAGAGGGCCTGACTCTGTTTTGTAGGAACCTGGCTCTGGCCTGTCCCTTAAGCTGCAGGGGTCCAGCGATAGGACTTAGCATGAGAATAAAAAGCTGCCAGCACAGAAGAGAAAATGAGCAAGAAAGGAAACAGCAGGCAATGTGATCTCTTTTAATTAGGTGTGAAATCCAGTCCTTTCTCAATCAGGAGAGCAAAGAATATATAAAATGAGACTAGTAGGAGGGTAAGGTGCTATTGGGGGTGGGGGGTGGTTGGAAATTTGAAGTCTCTGTGACTTGGGAGGAAATACCAGCTCTCAAATTAAAACCAGGATGAATTTTGGTCAAGTCAGTAAGTCTAAGTTAATGGCAGGGCCGCAAAGCCCTTGAGCTTTCACTTTGGTGTACCAGGTTCCTAAGAGGGCATAAAACCGAACCAAGGGTAACCAGGTCTCCATAACCTAGCCTCACGCATCATATGCTTTTCCATATTGTATCTTAGTACCTTTAGTGTGCTGAGATAGACCTTTTACATATTAGAAAATTAATGGTGATCTCAAACTATTACATGTTGATGGTGCTTGTCAAGGTGGTTACACCAGGAAAGAGGCAGTTGTCCAGATATAGAAGGATAAATTTTGGTAACTCAGCTCCCTTACTTTCCAAATCCTCTAGCAGGGTAAGACCTCAGTTATACCTACTTCACCTACTTGTATATGCCAAGGGGTCTTGCTGAGACCTAGTGCTATAGGAGATATGGATGTTTCTTGCTTATAGACTCCATCTAGGGCAGGGTGAAGTAGGTATATGCCAAGGGGTCTTGCTGAGACCTAGTGCTATAGGAGATATGGATGTTTCTTGCTTATAGACTCCATCTAGGGCAAATGGCCTTCTGCCTCTTTCACTTTCATTGGCATCTTCACAATATTTAGAGGGCGGCTGTGTGCACTGTGGAAATCATGTACACAAGAAGGCGGCAGCAGGCAGGAAGAGACCTCTTTCTCCTACCTCAGCTCCACACATCTCGCATATACCAGCTGTCATTACTCTGCAGTGGGACCATGGGAGGGTCATCAGCCTATAAAGGAGAGCTGTACAGTTTTACTTACATGTTCTTGGGTAAAAAGGGGGACATTTTGGGCCATTTACCAATGAAGGTTCTCCTCTACCTTCCAGATTGGCTAAGCCCAGCAGGGAGGAAACTATTAGGGATCTCAGTATGTTCTTTAGCCTTTGGTAATGGCTTTATTATTTTCATAAAACATAAATTAATTGTTGAACTTTCAGAAATGTGACTTTCTCAGGAATGAACTACCTGTGAAAGTTGGTGGCTGTCTGAATGTGCTTTTGTAGCACTGCTTATTATTTTAGCAGGACAAAGATACTAAAATTACTAATTGTTTTAAGGTATTTACAACACCATTTTATTTATAATCTCAATACTGTACTTGGATATGTCTTTAATATTACTTGAACATTCATTCATTCATGGAATATTTCTAGAACATATTTAAGTATTTAAAGGTCCTTGATTTTGTGTTTGGGCCTCAACAGGTATCTACAGTTTTCAAGAATGAACATGCTTATATTTTCATATGGATAGGGTCAATGGCTTTCATTAGAATCTCAAAGAGGTCTGTGTTTCCCTCAAATTAAAACCCATGGATTGAGATAAGAGTACCCCTCCTTAAACTGCTCTTAACTACTTCCAATAATCAAAGCCTCTGAAGCTGACATAATCTTCACAATTACAATCTGATGGATCCGGTCTATTGAGCTGATATTTCTTGTTAACTTAAGTTGTGCTGATGTTATTTTGTATAATAAAGCAACCTATCTTAGCCAAAATTGCAAAAGTTACTTTTTAGAAGAGAGTGATTTAAAAAAAAAAAATGATTGAAAGGGAAGAGAGAAATGCATATACTAAACTACTGGTATTAGTTGAAATCTAGAAGATTATGACAGTTTGCAACTGTTGAAGGTAACTATTATACAGAAAAATTTGGTTTGAATCAGGTTTATATCAGAGTAGATCCCCTTTGATATTTAATAGAAATTCATAGTAGAATTAGGAAGCGTCCTTTAACTTTTTAAAAACCATTTTAAAAAAATAGATACTTCAATATAATTTGAATAAAAACTAAATACAAACTCAACACGCATTTCTAATCCAGCCAACAAAACAGAGTTCACTGAAAAGGTCTGCAGCACTTCTGATGGGTAGGCAGACTGCCGTTCTCTCTTTTTTTCCTCCATCCCACCTTTTCTTTCTATTTTGCCACTATGTTTTACTCAGCTTCAAGTATGGGGAAAAAGGGGCAAAATTGTGAATTAGGAAAACAGCTGCCCCATGATTATCTGGGCCCATTCCCGAATCTTGACTTATCCTCCACCTCGGACTTCCTTTTCTTCTCTTTACTCCACCCAAAACTAAGAACTTCATCTGAAGGCTGAGTAAGATTGACATTAGTAATGGGATTCGCAGGTCCAAGGGAGACAGTAATTCTGGAAATCCTTTTTACTTGGCTTTAGAGGCTCTCTGCTTCCCTTAGTCAGCTCAGGTCTTTCTTTGGCTTGCTTGATTTTAAGTTATGTCTGCTATTATCCCTAAGAAAGGATGAGGGCATGCTTGACCATATGTCTAAAACTACAAATATAATCGACTTATGGACAAAATTGTTCTTGGCGTCACTTGAATTTTTACCTTCACTAATAAAACATTTACTGAGAATATTCCAGTGCAAAATATCATATATATTCTTAGGACCCCCCTAAGGATATAGATGATCTAAAATCTAAAGCAATGGAAATAATTCATCCTTCAGGACCTACAATATCTGAAACATACATTTATCAATCAACTTTTCCCAGACCTCAGTGCTCAGAAAAAGTTGCATTCTGCTTTTACTTTTTTGGCCCCTGTGAATATTGTAACTGATCATGTTTCTCTCCTAATTTTGTTTACTGAGCAATTCAGAATTAAAATTTAGCCTACATTTTAACAACTAGGTAGGACCTCATAGTATGCTTTTTCATTGAAAAATGTTTACTAGCTTCATTCTATTAACAGTTTCTTATTTTTCTTCTTCTCTAATATCTTTTACATAGCTATATACAAATATATTTCCTACATATAATTGAATGTTATTGTAACTCAAATGCCTTCAGTTAGGAGGCAAACAACTCCTTGTTGTGTAATCAAACAACTAATCATCAGGGAATTGAGCATCACCTTTATGAACCAGTTCTTTTTTGTTTGTTTGTTTGTTTTAGAGATAGAACCTCAAGTATCGGCCTGGGTAGAGTGCTGTGGCATCACAGCTCACAGCAACTTCCAACTCCTGGGCTCAAGCGATTCTCTTCCCTTAGCCTCCCAAGTAGCTGGGAGTACAGGCGTCCACCACAATGCCCGGCTATTTTTTGGTTGCAGCTGTCATTGTTGTTTGGCAGGCCCGGGCCAGATTCGAAACTGCCAGCTCAGGTGTATGTGGCTGGCGTCTTGGCGACTTGAGCCACAGGCACCGAGCCATGAACCAGTTCTATAAAAGTTCAGTTTTGAGTATTATCATAATATATACTTTCTGAATCTCTATACCTTGGGCATCTGATTGCAGTGAAATAAAATATTGAAATTTATGCTCTTACAGTGCACCCTGTGAAAGGTAAATTTTAACTCTGTGCACAAAGGCATTGGATAGATAATTCCAGAAAACATTCTGAAAGACACTTACACCCTCATTCCAAGTTGAAATGAAATGGCTTCTTGAAGAGAGAAGGCCTGCTGGGACTGAGGAGAAAAGTCAATGAAATCTGAGGATGATGTCTTTAAATCCTCTTACATTGTACACCTTTTGAGATACCTTCTAGGCGTTTCATTTTTTTTCCCCTTTAAGGCGCTTTCCTTACAAATTTAGCTACTGCCCTATTATAACCTTTTCCTTTGTTCACTAAATCTGGGGAACAAAAATACAGAGATGCTACATCTGTGGGTGGGATACAAAAACGAACAAAAGGATCTATTTCAATTCATGGAGTTGTGCAGTTTGAACTTGGCTGTGGATAGACCTTAAAGAAAGAGCTGTATATTCCAATGTATAGTTAATAAGTTAGGTCCCTTATTTTGCTTGAGAAGAAATTATAAATTTAAACAGTGATTATATAAAAACCAGTATCTTCTTACTTAATAAACTTATTTTTTTTGGTCTCTACATTATCATATACTTATTTTACAGGACTTTTTTTTTTTATCTTCAGTGAGTTCTAAGATCCAGAATAACTCCCAGGAATGGCATTCCTTTGGAAAATATCATCAACAGGTGATGAGTTTTAGTTAGCTAAGAAATTAAGTTTCTGACTTTGGGAAAACTTTTATGTGCACTTCAATGTGTGAGAAAACAAAACTCCACAGTGTCATTTTTTAAAACTTTCTGACTAAAATTATCATAGAATTCCTAATTCATAGAACTTCCTTTGGTTCTCTGTTGTTGTGCTATTTGGAAACTACTTTGGAAGGAGATCTTCAGATTCATATGTTCTCTTTGCCTGGGTCTTCATGAAAAAAATAACTTGCTTCCAATGTGACAACTGGTTTTCAAGAGTAGCTCTATGTGTTGGCAGGAGGTGCTGCAAGATTTCTCTATGAAAAGTGTAGATTTGCGCCAAGCTAGATTGTTTTACTAAGGAGTGAAGGCCTTCTATCCCAAAGCAACAAGGAAAAGCCAAGGAAAAAGGTAAATCTGTTTTGCTGGGTGACTGGTTAAAATGGAAACACAGAGGCTGGGCGTCTGTGGCTCAAGTGGCTAAGGTGCCAGCCACATACACCTAAGGTGGCAGGTTCAAATCCAGCCCAGGCCCGCCAAAACAACAATGACGGCTGCAACCAAAAAATAGCCGGGCGTCGTGGCAGGTGCCTGTGGTCCCAGCTACTTGGGAGGCTGAGGCAGGAGACTTGCTTGAGCCTAGGAGTTGGAGGTTGCTGTGAGCTGTGATGCCACAGCACTCTACCCAGGAGGATAGCTTGAGGCTCTGTCTCAAAAAAAAGGAAACACAGAGGTGATTTATGTGGGCCAGTTTAAGAGAGTAGCTGATGATTAAGGATGGTGAGCATTTTTGCATATATCTGTAGGCCATGCACCTGTCTTCTTCTTCTTTTTTTTTTTTTTGAGACAGGGCCTCAAGCTGTCCCCCTGGGTAGAGTGGCATTATAGCTCACAGCAACCTCCAACTCCTGGGCTCAAGCGAGTCTCCTGCCTCCGCCTCCCAAGTAGCTGGGACCACAGGCGCCCACCACAACGCCTGGCTATTTTTTGATTGCAGCTATCATTGTTGTTTGGCGGGTCTGGGCTGGATTCGAACCCGCCACCTTAGGTGTATGTGGCTGGCGCCTTAGCTGGTTGAGCTATAGGCGCCGAGCTGCACCTGTCTTCTTCAGAGAAGTTTCTCTTCAAGTCCCTTGCCCATCCTGAAGGCTATGTTAACTAGATTGATGAAAATATTTCAAATTGTATATAAAAATGGCACACTGTACCCCATGACAGTATTAATGTACACAGCTATGATTTAATTAAAAAAAAAAAGAGAGAGAATAGCTGAAACTCATCTGCCCATGTAGGTGATCCGTAATGGAACGAGCATAGGAAGTCCTTAAAAAAAGATAAGATATAAGTTCCTTTTTGGCTTATGCTGAGATAAAGAAGATCCTAAACCTTTCTATCTGTTGTCAGAATTCAAAACCTTGGGAGCATTGGTAAGTAAGTAGAAGGCACACTTTATAATTATTCTAGTAAGGAATAAGCTATTTAATTTTTATTTTGTTAATTTTAATCTTATTATATAATATTTATTATATTATTTAAATATTATTGAAAAAAGATAGTGGCCTGTAAGAGTCTTTAATAGCTATAGCTAAGATTCTAATGATCTAATTTCACTTTACAGTTTTGGTTGGATTTGATTTTCTCAGTTTTCTCCAAAAAAATCTGCACTAATTCAAGAGGTTGGTCTTTGCTTTCCCACGCATAGTTACATTCATTCTTACCTCTCTTCTTCTGCTAAACTTTCCCCCAGTTCTAAAATTATTGTGCTTTCTCTAGTTACAAACTCATGCACTTTTATGAACCCTATACAAAGTATCAAAAGTTCTTCTTCCTCTGGGAAACCTTCTCTGATTATTGGAGACCATCTTGAGTTTTCTCTTTTCCTTAGTTCCCACTGGTTGGTAAGGTAAAAAACAGATATTAATTTCTGGTTTGTTTCTACTGAATTAGAAAACCTTCATAACAAAGTACTCTCTCCTCTCCTCCAACTGTCGGTAAGAAAGGCCAACTCTCCGTACAGTTATAGGCTCCCTTTCCTGAAGGAGCTGTGGTTTCCAAGCCCAGTAAGCCTGAAAGACAAGGCTCTAAAACAGAGTTTTCTTCCCTAATCCAGGTCCCCTAAAAAGAATTATTAATCTGGATTCTGTCTGGTGTGAGGAGGAAGAGGCTGGTGCTTTGGAGTTGGATTAAGGTAGCATTATAGGGGAAAAAATAATCAAATGGGGAAGGTGCCATGGTCTCTACTTGCATACAACTCCAGTTGGGGTAAATGTTTGGCACACTTCTGGAGACTAGATATAAAAAGGCTCTGCATTGAGAGGAATAGTGATCATCTGAGAGCTGGGCTAATGGTGAGTAGCAAGAACCACTGTAAAGGGCATCTATGAACTCAACTAAGGCCAGCAGTACCTGGCATCAGAAAGAACAGACTCAATGGCATCTTTGTGGGGTAGTTGAGCAATGCCAATTATGGAGACCACCATGGATTAAGGATCTGATCCCTCCCTAGATTTCAAGAGTCTTGTAGCATTCCAGGGAGGGAAAAGGAGCCCTGACACTTGGCTGTATTTCCTGCCAACCCAGGGCCTAGGGTTTAGTTTAATTTCCTTTAGAAAAGTAATCGATTGTTTCTTATACCCGAATGCTTAGGAGTAAATCTGAGCTTCCAACATATGTACCATAAGTTTTAGTTCTTAACAATGTATTATCATCTTTTTGCTTTTCTTTCTTTTTTGTTTATATTTGTGCCTGTCTTATCTCTCTGCAAGAAAATTCTAGGCCTCCCGAACGCCAGTGCCCTGCTTTGCCTTGTACTTGCCTACAAGTACAAATACATATGTAACTGGATCCCTCACTCTGCCCAGAACATTGGTTCACATGAGAGGGTTCTAGCTGAGTACTTGGTTTGGTCAAGCCTCCACTGCCTGTCACAAACACGGTGACATAAGGGAACTGCAGGGTACACATTTTCTCTGAGACGTGTCTACATGTTACAGTCCCAAGGGGTCTTTCTAATCCCCACATTCTACTCAATGCTCTTCTGCTTGTCCTTTATTTCTGTAGTCAGCCACCATTGTATTTTTAATATGAATTTGATATCTAAGGCAATTGGTTTTCTCATGTGTGCATGGGCTTTCCCACGGACTCTGTGCATTGTTTATGATCTCTGCCAAATGCCATACTGTCCTTATCTCCCTGAGCCCATTTTCCCTGTGAGAGAGCTCACTGGGTCCTCCTGTCAGCTGACGATTCAGTGGAACCCAAAGCAGATCCACACTTTGTTACCAAAAATGAGAAGAGATGATCAGTCTGTGATGTTGTATCAGGCCAGACTCCCATCACTCTTGCCTACCTTAGGGAAGCTAAACTGCTTGGTAACAAGATGTTACAGAAACAGCTATCAGTCGGCATTGATAATGGGTATTTATATTTGTGTTAACAGTGTCAGAGATTGTTTAGAATATTTTCTCTTGGTGGCCACTGGGTGTCCTCATTTACAAAGTAAATATGCAATATTTAGTGAAGGTCACCAGAGAGAATAAAAAACACTAGTTTTTTCTTCGGCCTTTTACATACTGGGTATAAATTTATTGCTGAATTTACAATCAGGTTATATATTAGGACTGTTTAAAAACCTTCAGGTCAAACTGTTAAAGTTTCTAACCAAAAGTGACTCATTCAGGGTGCAGACATGAATTTAAAAGGCTGTTTCCTCAACAGAGGGGACTGTGATCCAGCTATTAGAATGAGCCCTTATTCATTTGAAAATTGGCATGGGATTTTGACTATCTGCCGAGAGAGCCAGCAGAGAGGAGCAGAGAAGGTCTTAATTTATTCTTGAAAGAAAAGAGAACACCAAATATCTCCATGGGATATTTGTTAGATTCTGTTTTTATCTCAACTTTTCTGAAAACTAATTAAAAAATAATAATGAGAAAGATAAAATGTGTCCTTTGCCTGGGAAATCTGAAATAAATGGGAAAAATGGTACAATGACCTGGGTTAGTACGTATTATGATTATCAATCATTTCACATTTAAAGACAAAGAATTAAATTATTCCTTTGTGGATCGCTTTATCCCACCTGTAAAAGGAAGACGTGTATGTTTCACAGGGATGCTGTAGGGACAAACAAAATAAAATACGGAGGCCCGCAGGGGTTCTAGGGAGAGAAACTGTACATGACAGAGATGTAATGCATTACTAATATCCTAATTGTGGTTGAGTCACAGTCACGTCTGACTTGTTGCTGCTGGTAGGCAGGAGTCACGGCCGGAGCTGCTCCACAGCCAACACAGATGTACTGATTTGTTGCTGCACGGCACTTAGTGTGACACGCTGCCCAGCAATCGCTCTGTGCTCTCTTAAGTGATTTTTTGCTCTGGGGTTGTCCTTGTCTCTAAATTTATACTTGCATACGTCTCTGATGAGATTCTTTCTTTGCACGGCAAAAGAGTTCTGCCTCGCCACCTTGCAATTCAGACTCGAGATAGCGAACTACTGTTGGATATATAACAGTGCTTCAAATGTTATGCTTAGCCAACCAGCTAATAAGTGTTCAAAAGTAAACTTTACTGGAATAATTTTTTTCATTAGCATACATCCCCAGTTTAATTATTCTTCTCTGGCATGCATTTCAGTATATTAATTATCAACAGGATTCTGTGTTGTGACTGACAATTTCTACACACAATATTGGGGGAACCAGGAAGTTCTATGAGCTATTCACCAACTTGCAGCCATGCTCTGTGTCTTACTGGCTTTGCTGAACAGCCTTTTCTGTTTTTAAGGGACCACCCACCCGTATCCCCAGCACAGAAATCTACAACTCTTAATCAACAGTTAAATCCCCAACAGTACACAACAGCCAGGTTGATTTTACCCTGAGATTGTACTAAAGGATCACAAGGTACTCAAAGTGTACGGAGATGTGTTTTGTCTCTTCTAAAGATCATTCAGTTCCCTGGGTTTACAGTATTTTCCAACTCCTTAATTAATGGATTCATTTGTGAACTACCGTAACCCTGAAGACACGTATCTGCAGAGCCTCCTGATGGTATGTTACCCTACTAGGCCTTTTCTCCTTTCAGTTTCCTCAGTTTGCTTCTTTAATTTCACTGTTAGAACTTCGCGAGGCTCAGTGTCTGAACACCACACAGTGCAGGCCTTATCTGATGTGCCGGCGCCTGGTGTGGTCTAAGGCACACTGGTGTTTTGTTCTTGAAGTACGGGACTGATGTTCTGAAACCTAGACTTCAACACAAAGGAGATCATTAGCTCGTTTTAAGTGTCTCTTTTTTTCCTCCCCTGGCCTCCTCCTACCCACCCCAATACTTCCTCAGTCCTATGCACTGGCAGCAGATGGCAACCATATTCCAAAGCTGAGTATATACAAAATCGTGCCACGGAGAACAGAGTGCCTTCAAAGTTAGCCTTTCTATTCAAGTGGGATGGCAGAGACTTCTGGAGGAGTGAACTCATCCCTCATTCATTTAAGCCTCTATTCATTCAGCCAGGAATTTGTTTTTCTACACATCTTTCTACTGTCCAGCCAGTTCAGGGAGGGTGGGCATGAAGCAACTCTCTTGAGGGCCCTTCTAGCAGGAGGGCACTAGGATTCTATGCCAAGCTCTTGTTTCCCTGGGCCAGCTCTGCCTGCTGCTGATTGAATCATGCCATTCCCTTGAGAGAAGCTCGGGAGCACTGTGTGTGTGGGGGGTGGATTTCTCAAGAACTGTCTCCTTGCTAGACTGACAGTCACATGCTGTATTCCCTTGACAAAGATTAGACCCATGAAAGGGATGAAACAAGGAGGAGGGTGTGGGATTGCAGAAAACTGTGCAGGATGTTACAGTAATGGGAGGTGGGAGTGGGAAAACCTTTCCTTTTTGTTGTTTCAAGGTTTTTTAGAGCTTTCGCCTAATCATCTGTTTGAACATCTTGAAAATAAGTATCTATTTCTATGATATCTATCAAAAACAGGCACCAGATTATACTACAAAGTTGACCTGCCATATTGCTATTAGAATCAAAACATGTAGCAGCCTACATCCAACCGCAAGCTTTTCTGTTTCCCTGGCATAAAAACCAGAGGGTATCTGTGACACACTTTGATTTGTAGGTCTGCCAAATGAAAAAAAAATCAGGTAAAAACTCAGTACCTGCACTTTTGCAAACAGGCAAAATGCTCACGAATGCACTATACCCTTAATTTTGCTCAGTTCTCCCCACCACATTCATTCATTCATTCAACAAACATTTGCCGAGCAGCTACTATGGCTAAGCACTTTGCAAGTGCTAGGGATTCTGCAGAGGACAAGACATACAGGAATTCTTCCACCTAACCAAAACAAACATCTAATAATTAAACTCCTAGGATATTATTTGAAGAACAGGAATTATTCATCTTACCTAGCATTTCTTCTGAATCTTTCTCAAACATATTTTCTTGAAGGTCCAGACTCCTTGAACCAAGAAGTTCTGTCTTAAATCTCTCTCTTTTCTCTTTTTATATTCATTCCCTTCTTGGCTACATTGTTGACAGTTCAGATTGCAATTGCTACCATGTTTTTTGGGGGCGGGGTGGGGGTGGGACTATAACCCTGAGAATCGTTTCTTTTCAAGCTACACATATATTTTCTCTGTAAATATTGTACCATCTAATTTGCGTCTTTGGATTCTGCTGATTAGCCTTCAACATGTGATTTAAGGAATACTGCATATGAGATGCAGAAATCATGACTCAGTAAGTTATTATTTTAAAGCTCTGATTTGGGATTTATACAGACTTACGCACAATCTAGTGTGGCTTTTGATCTGATCTGCAACTATTACTAGGAGACATGCAGATCAAGTTCCTACCCATGTATCTCTGGAATTCTATACTCAGCAGCAAAACCATTCAGGAATTAAGGGAAGCAGATGTCCAGAATTACCTCCACGCATTACCAAAAGGTATATGGGAACCATGGAACAGCCAGGGCTCACTATGTACAATGAGCTAACAAGTCTTACTGAATTTCTTAAGATTACAATTTTTCCAACTGCTTGGCAGTAGCAAATTGCTTTAGAATGGAAGAAAGTAAGTGAACAGGGTGATTAGGAGTAATTTTCCAGTGAAACTCATTTATTCTTCTACGTTTACCTCTATTTTGAATTATTTCAAACTACTCTCAAGCCATCAAGCCAACTGTCTTTCAAAAATATAAAAGACATTTCTTTACTTGTAAGAAATGTAAGAAAGAAAAGTATTTCTCTTTGGAAAGGGCTCTCGGAAGTTTGCCCATTCTAAAGAACCGATGTTTTCCCTCTTAGGTGTTCGGGCTGGAAGGCGCCATGTGAAAGGCGACCTAAGGGTGCATGTAGGGGTAGCTACAGATTCTGCAGTGTGTTCAAGGTAAGACAGCACGTAAATCTACTCCCCATGACTTTAAATCTTTTATTGATTAGCAGGTACTTAAGGACAAGAAGGAACTTAATAGGTTAATAGTATAATGTAATATTAATAATACTCTCTATAAACATTCTCTATACCAAAAAGAAAACATTTAGAAAGGTTTTCAAACTTTTCTGAGCCCCAGTTTCCTTAACCATAAAATGGGGTGTGATTTGTACAAATGACATAAGATGGCTGAGTGTGGTGGCTCACGCATGTAATCCTAGCACTATGGAGGCTGAGGCTAGTAGACTGCTTGAGCTCAGGAGTTTAAGACCAACTTGAGCAAGACTGAAACCCTGTCTCTGCTAAACATACAAAAACTAGCTGGGCATCATGGCAGGTGTCTGTAGTCCCAGCAACTCAGGAGACTGAAGCAGGAGGATCTCTTGAGCCCAAGAGTTTGAGGTTGCTGTGAGCTATGATGATGCTATAGTACTCTACTCAGGGCAACAGAGTGAGACTCTGTTTCAGAAAAAAAAAAAAAGACATAAGATAATGTATTTGACACAGAGTGCATACCTACTAAATATTAATCCTCTTCCATTTTTAGAAAAAAGAAAAAAAAAGACAAATGGGAGAATAAAACAAGGCAAAAAGATAATGGAGAAACATCTCAAGTCTACCCAGGCCTGAATCCAAGAGGGACAAGAAAAGGGGCTCTGGCCTTTTCTTAGAGTGAAGAGGGCAGCTGTTCTATACACACTCTCATCCTATTTACCCAGGGCTTTTGAGCCTCAGTCATTCTCGGGGTGCAGAGGGGAGGATGGGGTACCTGTTACAATCACCGTTTATGCTGCATCAGTTTTAGGTCATATTTACTTAATAATCTAACACACAACTGTAGCAAATGCTCAAATTCAGAGTGCTGGCTACTTTTCTGGTGTTTTAGGGTCTTACATATAGTGTTCCATCTAATTCTTATAATAACCCTATGAGATGGATACCGTTTTCATTCTCATTATGCCTATGAGAAACATAGGAAGGCTAATTAAAGGCATGTCAAATGCATTTATAGGCTGAAGTTCACATTAAAGAGGGCGAATAAGTAGACCAAGGGGTTGAGAAAAAATTTTCTGAATAACAGGTCCAAGTCATAGTCCTTTATAACATGTTCAAGAAATAGCTTCAGCAGTCTGTTATCACACCTGCCCTTGCCCAGAAGGCATGATGGAGGGACCTGAAATGGCCTCAGGAGCTTTTCCATGTTGGGGTGCTCTCATGGACCTCTTCTCCTTGCTTCTTAGTTCACACATGGGGGTCAAGTTTGGGGATACAGATGCTGATTAGGATATGTCCTAGAGAAGTAGCTCTTCTAGTTCTCTGACCCCAATCTCATGAAAGCTATAAATCTGTGTCCCAAAACAACATACTTATGGGAATGAATATGTGTATACTTATCTTCCCAGGAGGTTCACAGACTCTAAGAGGGAGGTCCAGTCATGGTACCATTGTAGTCCTAGTCCTCCACGTCAAGAACTCCTGTTCCAGTATAGGATCGGGAGTGGAGCAGGGTGGGAGCACCCTCTATCTGTATAAGAAAACCAGGCCTGCTTGGAGCACCTCTCAGCATGTTAACCCAGGATTACGTAGGCCATTTGACAAGTCCCAGGATCCAGTCACCCTTCTAGGGCTTTAGGTCAGAATTAAAATAGAACACTCTAGACTTCTACAGTTTTCCTAAAAATTAAAAAACATCTAGGGCTACATGCACACACCTACAGTATTTCTATGGGGAAAGGACAGGTATCCTTCTCCCTAGGGTTGACTTCTTTTTTTTTTTGAGACAGAGCCTCAAGCTTTCCCCTTGGGTAGAGTGCTGTAGCTTCACAGCTCACAGCAACCTCCAACTCTTGGGCTCAAGCGAGTCTCCTGCCTCCGCCTCCCAAGTAGCTGGGACCACAGGTGCCCGCCACAATGCCTGGCTATTTTTTGGTTGCAGCCATCATTGTTATTTGGTGGGCCTGAGCTGGATTCGAACCCACCACCTTAGGTGTATATGGCTGGTGCCTTAGCCACCTGAACCACAGGCGCCGAGCCCTAGGGTTGACTTCTAAGGATTGACGTTCAGAATTTTCATGTGTCTTTTCCATGAGACACAGAGTTACACTTGTAGCTCAAATTTGTATGCACCTTCTTCCATAATCTCCTTATATTCAAGTATCTGGTTAAGATAATGAGGCAAAGAGAATGAATGATTAGACAGCAAAGAAACTGATTACAGCAAAGAAATGAAGGGTCAAGTTAATTTAATTATTACTTCTTGAAATTATTTATGCTGTATACTACTTGCAATTCAAGCTTTCTTAAAATTTCTGTATTCCTTGGTTTAATATCTTTGTGTAAAACTGATAACAGAAACTAAGCTAAAATTAGTGAGGGTAAATAAGCAGGAGGAAACTATTTTGGAATTGAAGAGGAAAGGAAAAACTCCTCAAGGTCAATTTTGACATCAACTATGAATTCATTCTGCCTTGTGAAATTATAGAGACTCATTTTCAAAATTCTTCCATGTGGCTGTTTATATAATTTACAGTAGTGATAAAATAATTTTTCATTTAGTTTTATAGGTAATTTAATAGCAGATCAAAGGAATATTTGATTTGATTGATCCCAGATCACCATCCTGAAGTAGAAGTTGTATCAGATACTTTGTGCCCAGGTGCCTGTGACCTTTAGCATGTCTTTAACCATCACCAATAACATAATCTAAGTAAACAAGTTTAACACCTCCTCCCTGAGTAATAAACTTGATGATGTGATGTCTTGTGACAATGATGGTGGACAGGAGAGCAACACATAGGTTTCTTAGGAGTAACTACAAAGCTACTAGAATTAGGCCTATCATCAAAGAAGTTCACAGCATGTGGCTTTTAAACAAGGATTATGCTTTGTGATACTTTAATTTAAAAATCGTTAGAGAATTTGAATGCTCGAGATATAGGACAATACTGTCTTCTACTTAATGTTCAGAGATTACTGAGGGTAGGGAACTGAGTGAATATTTGTAATGTAACAATTCTTACAAAACACTTCTTTTTTGTTGTTGTTGGGGTTGTTTCTTGAGACAGACTCTCACTTTGTCACTCTTGGTAGAGTGCCACGGTGTTGTAGCTTATAGCAATCTCAAACTCTAGGGCTCAACTGATCCTATTTTCTCAGCCTCCCAAGGAGCTGGGACTACAGGCACCTGCCAATTGCCCAGCTATTTTTTTTTTTTTTTGGTTTTGTTTTAAGAGACAGGGTCTCACTCTTGCTCAGGCTAGTCTCCGCCTGCCTTGGCCTCTCAGAGTGCTTGGATTACAGGAATGAACCACTGCACCTGGCCACAAAACACTTTTTATTGGCTAAAAAGAGGAGGAAGCAAGGCTGGGAAGAAGTAGAGAAAGAATGAACATAATATAATTACTGATTCATTAGGCTCAGGTAGTGCCTTTAGATTTCTTTTACATATATTTACCATTCTAATTGTCCTGTGAAATGGAAGATCTAATTCCCTCTCACCTTGCCTATTTAATTGCAGAGTCTCCCTAACACTGGTTTTTATTTCTTAGTCTATAAATAAGCTGGGACTCCTTCATCATAAAAATATTCATTACCCTACTTTTGAGTTACCCATTCATTATTTCTTTTTAAACCATTAAACTTCTTTAAAAAGTGCTTTGTAATTGTTGCCTTCCTATTTATCCTGTTTGCTCTTGAACCACTCTTTATGATTTACTTTTTGACAGAATCTTGCTCTGTTGCCCCAGGTGGAGTGAAGTGGCATCATCATAGCTCACTGCAACCTCAAACACCTGGGCTCAAGTGAGCCTCCTGCCTCGGCCTCCTGAATAGCTGGGACTACAGACCTGTGACATGAGACCCAGCTAATTTTTCTATTTTTTGTAGAGATGAAGTCTTGCTCTTATTCAGGCTGGTCTTGAAGTCCTGAGATCAAGCAATCCTCCTGCCTTGCCCTCCCAGAGTACCAGGATTACAGGCATGCCCCCCCATGACCAGCCTCAATTTTTTTTTTTTTTTTGGTGACACATCTGATTCTGCTTTCTTGACAGCCCTCCAGGAAGCTAACAACCCCTCCAAACCCAAGGTAATCTTTTCCCAGTTTTCTCCCTCCTCTGCAGCCCCTGACCCTGTGACCCTTCCCCTCCCTGATGGTCTATCTGTGCTGTCCTGGTCTTTCTCCCATCATCCTGACCCTCTTTTCTTTTCCTCCTTTGATGGCTCTTTGTTCTCTTCCTTATCACTCAATGTTATGCTTCCCAAGGTTCTGCTTTCATTGTTTTTCTCTTAACAAAGTCGTCTTTCAAGTTTACTGCCACATTTATGGCTCAAAGTATAGCATCTTGGCCAAAGTGTTGTAGTCCTAGTTTCAAACTGCTGTACTCGAGTTCCCTATTTGTAACATTTGACAATGTTACTTGTCTGGACCACCCTGGTATTTCAGACTCAGCACTATGTGGAAAGGACTCTGTTTCATTCCTCTGAACGCTCCCTTTTCATCTTCTTCTTTTGATTTCTTGGCGCTATCTTTGGTAATTTTCCTTCTTTTACCTACTCTCAGCTCCCTTATGCACAAAGTCTGCTGAACTGGCTCCTTCCCACTTACCTGACACCAGCTCTTTCATAATGTGAACTACTGACAATGCACCTGGGCTCTCTTCCTTCCAAATCTGTGCCTCCTCCATACCCTTGCTGCTGAATTAGATCTTTCTAAAGCAAAATCTTGATCATGGCAGCCCCCACCTCAAACCTTTTCACAGCTCTGCGCTCCAGTGCTAACCCCTCAGTCTTTCCCTCATGCCTCACCTCCAGTGAAATTCTATTTCTCTTTCAAAGGACCTCAAGCCCAACCAAGCTTCTCTGATAAAGTTAACTAGATGTTACCATTACCTGGATCAAAACATATTTTATAAACTTTTTATATGCTATCTAAGATAATGGTGACTTGAGGACATGTGCTATGTTTTTAGATTCTTGATGGTGGGGGCTGTGTGTCTCCACCTGTGTGCCCTCACAGAGCTCCTGGTAGTGGCAGGCACCTGAGATCTATTCTGTACAGACTTGCCAAATGAGTGAATCAGGGCTCTGCTGGCTATCGGGATAGGGATGCGTCTTTAACACCTGCAGGTTAGTGGTTTGTGAGTGCATCTGGTCTTCTCTATAAGGCTCTAAGTCTCTGAGCACAGGCTCCACTTTATAAGACTGTATTCTGCACAAAACCCAGCTGGTGGTCCTCCACATTAAAAGCATCCAGTAATCCATAGATAGATCACCCTGACTCTTTTCTGTTCAGAAAACATACATTGTCACAGAAGCAGACTCCATAATAGCAGCGTATATGGTGGGAGAAAAGAGCAGGGTTCTGTTTCTGGCTCTGTCACGCAATATGCTGGGAACCTTTTGCTACGACACTTGCCTTTTTTGAGCTTCTGTTTCCTCATTTGTACAATAATGAGTTTGGGTCAGGTAAACTTTAATTTCTTTTAGTGCTGATAAAAAGTTCAAACTATAGAAGCAGAAGAAAAGCAAAGATGAAGGCAGAAAGTGATCATTCTGCTGTTGAGGTAATACAGGATTTGATGATGGTTTTTGGTTAAAGACTTGAGTTGAAATTTCTTTAAAGCAAAGATGCCCTTCAAGAATCCTCATGCATGTTCTCAATCAATCCTACACGGCCCAACTCCAAGGGCAGTCCCGCACATCGGGTTTTTATTTTTTTATTTTTTAAGGTAGGATTGAGGAGCCTTTGTCAGATGTAGAGGAGCACGAATTTTATATAATGAAATTTGCTACAAGCACAGAAAACACATACGAAGCTGCCAGTAGCAGCTGCGGATAAGAATTGAAGATGTATTCCAGCAAGAGCTGGGATGGCAAGATGAAGAGTGAAGCCCTGAGAATCAGCATTTGGCCCTAACAATTACAGAAGGACAACGAAAAGTACACCAACGCGATATTTGGGAGAGCAATAAGACACGGTGTAACTTGAGGCAATGGGCAATGAGACCAGACTTCCCAAGTGACCTGGGAGGATTTCATAAGAGGACAGATTGCTAGAGTCTGGGGAGGCCGTGAGCCAATGACTAAGTTCCAGCAGGACACCTGTAGGTGACTCCATCTTTCCAGGGTGAACCTCTCTCAAAAAGAAGGGTTATTTTGAGATTTGCTGATCAATAAATCATCTCTGCATTGTTCAGAATACTTTCTTCTACTGACTACATGGATTGAAGGAAGGGTTTGCCTAATATAAAATAAACAGATGTCTTGCCTTATTATTTATTTGGGAAGGAAATATCTCTAAAAGAGATATACGATTCTGCCCAGCCAAACTATAACGACAGGGAATGTTACTGAGATACAAATTGCCCTGTGATTAGAATGAGGCAAAATGTAAGAAGGCCTTAGTATCAGAACTGAACGGCTCTGTTTCCTGAAGACACCACGCTCTCCTTGTGCCTCTGTGGCTGTGCTTCCGTTCTTTCTGCGTGGTGGAAGGCCATTCCCTCCCTCCCTTTTCTACTTTACACGTGCCTACCCTTCATTATCCAGTTTGAGTCATCCTGGCTAGGGGGCCCTGCCCGCCGCCACAGACTTCTTCCCCATGGGCTCGGTGGTATTCTGGGCATAGTCAAATGCTCAGTGTGCGTTTGTGTTCACCCCCTTTCAGGTTCAGGAGTGGGTGGGTGGGATCTTGTTGATCTCTTCATCCCTCATCCTGACTGAGGATGTGGTGCAGAGGCAGAGCCTTGGTAACATCAGACCAATGCCTCAGGTAACAACGAAATGAGGAACGAATGCAGGAAGGAATGCAGTGAGAGGGACCCCCATAGATTCCTGCCTCGTGTGGCCCCAGGCAGACACCCAACTAAATTAGCAGTGTGGGGAAAGGGCATGTTTTATAAAAAGAGGACCGATTCTATAAACAGAGGTAGGTTTAAGACACAAAGCTTCAAAAAATATGCTTTTAAACTCTAGAAAATTAGAGCAAATAAACAAATTTAACAGGCTTCCTAATATATAAGTATTAAATATGTAAATCAGAGGGTATAAAAGATAATAAAAATAATTCTCAGGGGATTACATATCAATTAACTCAGAGACAGATAAGTGACTTTTTAAAAAGGGAAAGACTATCTTTAAAGACATAAAATCCACACTTAACACGTAAGGGGTTTAGTTGGTGAATGAAATGACAGAAAAATAGTTTAAATTAAAAGATAAGTATATGATTATAGGAGGTATAATAAAAAGAATCGCAGGATACTTTGGCGGCAATGAGAGCACTTAGTTGTACCAAAGATGCTCTATTTACCGCTTAACTAATACGGCATTTATTAGAAAATTAATAGCAAGCCATCAGATACTAACTGTCTATGGCTGTTATTCCATCCCATTTTGGCTATCTCTCCTCTGCAAATTAGTGTGACCCCAAAATGTTTTCAGGATTGTCCAACTTGTCCTAAATTCCATAAATAAACTCTTTCAGAGGAAGCTGTTTTTTGCCATGTCTCTATTACAGTTCTTCACAGATGGACCATTTTTGTCCTTCCAAAGTCTAAGAATAACTCTTTCAGTTATCAAGACATACCAAAATCCAGTTCAGCTGCTCCTGTGGGATTCCAGTTAGTTTAGACACATCTGCTGAGATTCATGCATTTGAATCCAAATGAAGCTTTTGTTTGATTATACATTTTGAACATTTATGGAGGTTTTTTGGGGCCAAAATGTTTTTCATTTTTTGGCACACCAAACAGAGATCTTCAGTTATAAACAGTGCCTTCTGAGCACCTCCAACAGAAATCCAATCTTTTCATGTGAACAGGTGCCTCAGGAAGTTTTTGGAAGGTTTTATCCTGAATCAGCTTTCCGATTGGAAACTTTCTGAACACTCAGTCAGATTTGCCAGAGACCTTCAAACTTGCTTGAGCAGTTTTCAGTCATACAGACACACATTCACACATAGAGACAGCCCAAGGAGAAGCAAATCAGAGCCTTGTAAAACTGAAGTATCTTTCTTAAAGGTTAAATACCATATGCAACAAAACTGAAAAGGAAAAAAAGGAATACATAACAGGAGAGAGAGAGTTGAACAAACAGCTCGAGGTTCTTCACTGCGCGATGTTCCCTTAAAGCCTTACCTCAGGGTTAAGGAAGATAGCCTTTCAGTACAATTTCTAGCTCACCTGGTTTCAAATGCAAACTCAAGCATTTGCATTTTAAAATACTGTCCCATAGAACATTGCTACTAATTCCTTTCACTCTCACACCTGTTCAGTTAGTTCGAAACACTTTCTCCTCTCACACAAATGGGTCACCAGATTCAAATGTAAGGGAAGAAAAAACATTACTTTCTAAGTCAGGGGGTTCTCTGGCAAAGCCCTCAAGTCACCTCATTTCCTACCACTTTGACTTTCTAGTTTGAATACAGTATAACTAAAAGGTTATTATATGGAGCGAAATCACTTTTGAAGTCTTAAGCCTAAAAAGTTTCTACAGAGTAAAATCACTCCCCCAGTGGGCATGCCTGGAATTCATGAGGAAATCTGCTTTCAAGTTGTTCTTATGGCCCCGAACCAGATGCTCTAAGGTGGCCAGAAACCTTTGTCTACACCCACTTAGCAGATTTCTGGCTCTTTATCAGGGACTAAGAGGTTTATTTGCAGAAATGAATCATTTCCTTCAAAATATCCTTCACCCTATTTACATGCTTGCATATTCCTTCCATTTTGTTTTCCCCCTACAGCTTTACTAAGGGAATTAATTATCTGGAAGAACAGGAACATACAGTAAGTACATCTGAGATACAGGATGAGACACAGTATGTCATCTATTAGGCCTGGCTAAGACCAGCAGCTGATGCTAAATGGGAAGGAACATGCACCAAATGTTTTTTAATCACAAAGTTAGTAATTAATTGCTCTTTAAAATACATTTTATGCTTCTTTCTGTCTGTGTACATGAAATGCACATTTATTACATGCCAAAAATTACAACATTATGGTTTAAATGTGACTGGCACGGAAGTCCGGAAATCAGAGTTAATGTTCCCACAGCAACTTTAATTCTGTCCGTGTGCACATGTAGAACTATAACAGTCTTCCATTCCAGGATAATACATATAGATGGTTTGGGGAGGGAAGCTAAGGACCCATGGCCTCAACTGTAGTTACAGGAAAGAAACAAAGGATAAAAGCTGTGTTCCTTTCCACGTATGTGGACAAAAACAATGTCCCCCATGCCCAGTGTTGTGTAATCAGGGTATGAAAGAATTTGCTGTGATGCTGGCACTCAAGGGGACAGTTTCTGTTGCTGTGGGAACCTGAACTTTGCATTTCCTGACTTTGGGGTAATTAAAATGTCAGCCTTAATGTGGCATTAATGGAGTTTGCCATAAAAATCCTCTTTGTTTCATTCTCTAAAAAATTGCTTAAAAGTTCAAAGTGAGCCAAGTGTACTAAAAATTTGAATCACAGGGGCTTGGACGGGTGAAGCAACCGGTTGGGAGGGAGAAGGCTGAGGAAGGTAGATGACAAGAGGTAGAAAAGGAGGAGCCCACCAGACTCCTCGACAGCGCGCAGCCCTGGCAGAATCACACTGCCTTCTGAGCTAAAGTTAAACCCACCCACACAACAGTTTGGTAATGTGTAAAGGTTAAATTAAAAATAAATAAAAACTGTTAATGCATAAGTGCATCCTGGCGAGGACACAAAAACCGAGACAGACTGATAAGGTCAGGGCAAAACACGGGAAGGTGAGTAACCACAATTTCAGCTTCCAACACAAGAGAAGACGTCGGCATAGGTGAATCTACAGCCAGAAGTGGGGAGGACCGCCAAGGAAGGAGAATCACTTCTCCCTTCAATGGGAGACTTATCTGGGGGGGAAACAAAATGGAAGAAATATGCAAGTACAAGTTCTGGTCGTGTCTATCACATGTATATGACTGTGATGTGGTACAGCTTGATAGCTGTCAAGAAAGGTTTTTCATATGGAGAGCTTCGTCTGCTCTACTGACTTGGTTCAGTCCCATTTCAGCATTTAAAGGGAGAGCTTGGCTCAGCTCATACTCAGCCTGTTCAGTGGGTAACTGCTCTCGTCAAACGCTGAGGGACTTTCTACCCTTTGCGTCCCCACATTCATCTTATTGCCTTCCCTTATCCTCCTCTGAATTAGTTTACCATTAGATTTTCAGAAATGGTGAAGGGGTGCCGGGCTGGAGGTGATGGGGGAATATTGCTGAAAGGAAACCGTGCCAGTGGTGCACTGCGAGGCAGCCAGAGCAACCTCACTGTGATCTCACAAAGGGAAGCAAATCGCCACCGTCTTCCTTCTTGTCTTGAATAGCCCTGGGATCTTCTGCCAGATTTGATGTGGCTCAGCAAGTTAACAGCCAAGTGAGAATTTAAGGGGTCAGCCTTGTCATCTTTGCACTCTAAAACATAACGTGTGCTCTCCATATGCAAATACACCGCGGTTTACCCACCCTTGCCAGTTCACAGGCAGAGCTGACTTCTCTTTTGTGAGGATGTTTTATCTGTCATGTAACCCCGTCACCAATATAAGTAGTAGTACATTTTCTATATGCCTGTTTAGAGCCAGGAATGCCATTTTTGGGCTTGGAGTAGAGATTTCCCATGAGAAATGCTCTCACAATGAGAGAAAATCCATGAACACCCCTCAGGACCCAAATGAGTTAACCACGAGGAAGTCATTCATCTGTGTATCAGTTTTTTCAGTTTTCTCATCTGTAAATTGGGAAGAATCACATTGATTGACAGGAAATGGGCATTAAGGCATGACTAAGAATAATTTTGCTAAACACATGACAAATAAAAAGGTGCTATAAAAATTCAGGCACTTGTGAAAGCTTGGAACACCACATACTGGTGGAATGTTTCTGAAGTTAAAGAGACTAACAAGTCAAGGGCACTATTTTTAAATGCCCCAAATCTGTTAGTTCTAAATAGGAACTGAATATTTTACCTTAAAGAAATTAGGCTTTTAAATTAATCTATGGTAAGAATGACATTTGAAAGTAAAAAAAAAAAAAAATCCTCTTGAATGCAAGAAGAGCATCCAAAAATTTTAACAGCTTAAAATAAAACCTTTTTCCTGTCTTCCCTCAAGCAATCTCCAAATGGACAGATTTCTGTGAATCTTTCCTAAAAACAATTTTCCTCTAAGTGTAGGCTCAAATCAGGACAAACTACACTCCAAATATGTTTGGGGAAAAGTATCATCAATTTAAACAACAGGTTAGAGCAGAGAAGACTTACACATCTTAATGGCAAAATCGAAATGACTTTCTAAACAGCTGGAGATTAGGTTCTCCTCCCAATTTGTTCTCCTTCCAAGTGCATTCAGACGCCCTACTGAGCTCAAATCCTCTGGCTTCCTTGGGGTCACCAAGAAGCTGTATGGCAGCACGATACTATGCCTTAAACATATTTCATGCTAATGCCCGGTAAGGTACAATAAATGAAGCCCAGTGCTTTTTCTATTCTGCAAAACATTCATTTTGCTGTAACAGATTTCTGGGCTAAGGCCATTCTATGCAATCCACGCCCATAAGGTGTGGCAGAAAGCCAGGCAATGAAGGTCTGCACGCAGAAGCTCCAGGCCCTTCACCACAGGAACGGGCTACCTTCCTGGTAAGCGTGCACATGTCCATGGGCACTGTGCCACACTATCTTCCAATTCTTCCTGTAATTACTATTAGGATGGAGACTGCCAGGCAAGAAGGTCCAAGGATGCCGTTATGACAACGGTCCACAGAACAGAGTCTCTGCTTCTGACTTCCTTCTACGTTTCTCTTATAGAAGCTACAACTTTGCAGAAATCACATGGGCCATGGAGACTTGGATCACATTACTTCTCTTTTCATTTTCTAGTGACAGCTGGAGTGTGGTCTCAGGCCAACCATAAGTAGAACAAGTTCTCTATACCCCAAACTTGCCTCTAGGTCTTTTCCCTTATCTAGAGATTATGATGATGAAAGGAGTAGGGAATGGAGTTTCCCAGACCCATGCAACTCTCACCCTCTTGCAGAATTTTACATTTGTTCTCCCAGAAAAAATAACAATAGGAGATTTAGAATCTCATTTCCTAATTAATATTATATTTGCAGACAGAATTTTATCTTTGAAATAAAACTTTCTTGGTTTTTATATTATTCATTTTTAAAGGAGAACATGCCAGTTCTTTGCTTGTTACCAGACATCCTTTATGGAGATCAGTTCAGAAGAGTTGTTGGGTATCTTAAGACTAAAAGGAATATTCTTTTGGATTCAGCTCCAAAGCTATTTCATTCCTTTCCATTGTCAACACACATGTTTCTTTCTCTCTGAAGTAGGGGGTTACATTTCAGAAAGAGAAAAAAAGTCTCCTAAACGTGATTTATCAACTTTCTTAAAATAGAATTTGAAGAAGTGACTCCCAGATTAGTGGGAAGATGGCAAAAATAAACAGCAAAGAAGTGATTTCAATAGCTACGATCTCATTAAGCTGCCCATTTCCAAATTTAGCCCTTAGGCAGTTTTTTTAATTAAAAAATATTTTTAACCTGAATTCCTATTGGCTATGTGAAGTCTGGGTGGCTTCTGAATTCTTGGAAGCCATTCTCTTTTCTTCTGTAAATTTATGCTATCCTTTAACCACTTCAAAATAAATTAAAAACTGGAAAGACAGAAATTCAGCCAAGCGACATGAGACTCCAATAACAATGCAAATCTGACTTGTGTTATGTAATTTCAAAATGGATGTTTCCTGGTGTCTAACTGGCCTTCAGAGGTCCATATTTGGATGTTCAAATTGGTAATGGTGGAAATGCCATTATACAGATCAAGAATAACTAGAAAGCAGCAACACAGCTTCTTTCTCTGAGTTTAATGCTAAGAGAGATGTGATTTAGGCAATTAATCAGCCTTTTAAGGTCAAACATCTGGTCACCTGGCTTTGAGATACACTCCAGCTTTGAAGATATATAGATGTTGGCTGAATCAAAATGGTGGCACAGTACCTGCTACTTCAGAAGACTAAATGCAAATGGCTTGCTCTAAATGCAAAACAGCCCGAACCCAGGGGAGAATCACCACTCCAAGCATTGTGGAGACACCATCACCTTAGTGGTGTACTCACAATCAGATGACCCGGTGTGAGCGTGAGAGTTTGTCAGTGAATGTGTTGAGTGGATGAGGGCTGGGTCTGGAGACAAAACAGCTTCAAAGTTCAGGCAGGGAAGGCCCGGCTTGGCGCTGGATCCACCCGGCTGAGTAATCTCATTCTCCTCAGATGCCTTCTGGTTTTCAGCTGTCTTGGGTTTCTTCCTGAAAATAAACAAAGGGCCCTTTGAAGGAACTGACTGCATATTTGGGAAAAGGCATTTTTAGAATCTGTTAAAGATAACTTGATTTTTTTTTTCCTGAAGGGGGATGGGAGGGAGTCCAGTATGTCCCTTGTTTTAAAACAAGCTGATTCTTGTTTTTTTCCCTCCAGTAATGGCCTAACTGGGAACACATGAAAGCATATGGGCCAAGCAAACAGCACCACATTTGGACTCTGTTGGCTGCATAAAAAGACCCTGTCCCAGAACTTTAGACAGCTTGAGCTACGTATGGCTGACATTATCCAAGAAAGCATCCTCCCCCCTACCCCCCTTAGAGGAGTTTTAACATGGTCTGGAAAAATACTAGTGGAGGTTTACCGTTCTAGCATTTGTCAGGAAGCTTAGAGACAGGACCCGTGGAGTAATGGGAGGAGCACTGGACTGGGAGTCAGGAGACTTGAGCTATGGTACTAGCTGTGCCTCTAATTTGCTGTGTGGCCTTGGGCACCTCACTTCACCTCTCTGGGCTTCAGTTTCCTCATCTGTAAAATAAAGGGCTTGGATTAGAAGGCCTTAAAGGTACCTTCTGGCTTCAAGTTTCTATTCATGGAACACATTATGGAGCATTCAACTTTCTTGCTATTATTAGATTTTATTTTAAATCCATACCTAAATAACAATCTAAATTTGCAGGCTGTATAGATGAGGAGGTAGTGATGGAAGTTTCTGCTCAAGAGCAACTGAAAAGTGAGAAGAGCTTTAGAGACCCTCTACTCCAACTTTTTACTCATCCTATGCTTAAGATTCCCTTCGACTTTTGGTCTAGGGCATGATCCTGGAGTTGAGGAGTGTGATTGTGTGTTTTGGATGTGAGGAAGAGATGAGTAAAGGAAATGTGAAAGTAATTGTTATTGGGGGTTGAGAATAGGAAGTAAAACAGCTTAGCTATAAGTCAGCCCAGGTCTCCTCTCTCTAGGACAATGCAGATGATACTAAATTAAATATAAATACTTTTGCATGAACCCTACACATTAGCTGAGTTAGATTATTAGTCCCTGTACATTTTCCCAATTTCTTGGGCTTTGTGCCTTTTCTATCATTATGTGGACAGTGATCAGAAAAAGTATTTTTTTTTTTTTT